>NC_134359.1:283050722-283095722 GCF_048569485.1 Anomaloglossus baeobatrachus | reverse complement strand
AGATAGAGGGATAGATAGATAGATAGATAGAGGGATAGATAGATAGATAGATAGATAGATAGATAGATAGAGGGATAGATAGATAGATAGAGGGATAGATAGATAGATAGATAGAGGGATAGATGGATAGATAGATAGATAGAGGGATAGATGGATAGATAGATAGATAGAGGGATAGATGGATAGAGGGATAGATAGATAGAGGGTGTCACAAACCACCGGGGGGGTCACTCAGAAATCCCCCGCGCTGGCTACCAGTACGTCACAATCGGGGGGTAACAAGTGGGGGTCACCCCTCCTTTATACCTCCCGACCGACAGACAGAGCACGTGACGCGCTCTCTAGCGCCCCTCTTATAGTCAGGCCAATTATGGAATTGCCCGACAATAAGCAAGGAGGCCGCTATACTACTTATGCCGATTATTGAAGGGTCCCCGGTGAGAGTAGGGTATATATTCCCCCGACCTCCGCGGGCGGAATATATAAAACCTCCCCGGATCTCACTGGCCTCCCCACGATAATCCTTGGCACAACTCGCTGCCACCAACCGCTTCACGGTAACTATTAGCCGAACACACAGACGTGGGATTCAAGATCGAGATAACAGAACAGCCCAAGATTAATTATATAATTTAATCAGCCTAAAGCACACTAGAAACTACAATATATACAATAGGGAATCTACAGAATATACATATGTCAGAGTACAGTTACAGATAAAGCATGGTTTACAAACAGGTATGCAATTCAATCAGTTACCTTGTGCGTCAGGCCACAGGGGGGCGCTGTAGACCAGGTTTCTAGGAACTCCCACAGATGTTTCCTGCACGTGACCCCCAGCGAAAGAACACTGGAAAATGGCCGAAGTAGGGTTATCAACCTGGGCAAATCCAGGTCCCCTCCTACCTTAGTGACCTCAGAGGGAGCACTGCTCCACCCCTGGCTGGAGTTATGGACAATCCACAACATGGAATATGGGCCATAACTTTGCCTGGGAGCGTCGTAGGCGGACGCCAATGCTCTCATTGTGACAGTTATGAATTTAGCTACAGAATGAGAGGACTCATGACTCGTCTACTAGTTCCACATTGGCTGATATCACGCCTGGGGTATTTCCCAAGCTCCCGCTCCCATAAAAAGGGTGTGCCAGCATCGTCCGCATGCGGAGACACCATTTTTATGGTTGCCATATTTATCGGAAATATGGCTTGCGAGATATGAGCCATTTTTTACTGGAGTCGTTCTGTCTGGATACTTCCAAGCTTGCTAATGAGATAGCAGCTCCTACCACAGGGTCACGGCAGGGAGTCATCCTGTGTCCATTGTTCCCACATCATCTCATCTCCATATCACAGGAGATGGCCATGGAGGTGTAACACCTTCACAGATGCTGGACATTGAGAACAAGAAGGGAGGGGGCACTGCCAGGGAGTGATGAGCGATTATGACTGGAAGTCATAATTCATCTTCATATCCCGGGATTTGCCTCACACCTCCCCCCTTTTGAGGGCGCTAGGGGGCAGCACACTCCGGTGTTCCCCCGTGCGCCCGTCCGCGACCTCTCCTTGTCGGGACAGCCCGTCTGCGTTACCGTGGTCACGGCCCCTTTTGTGGCGAA
The DNA here is from genome assembly GCF_048569485.1 of Anomaloglossus baeobatrachus. Taxonomy (NCBI): domain Eukaryota; kingdom Metazoa; phylum Chordata; class Amphibia; order Anura; family Aromobatidae; genus Anomaloglossus; species Anomaloglossus baeobatrachus. Next base: position 283,094,104 of record NC_134359.1, on the reverse strand, counting down.
TGGTGAAGTTGTATTGCTGGAGCGCAAGGCTCCATCGCAACAATCGCCCATTCGTCCCAGAGACGGTGTGCAACCAGCTGAGGGGATTGTGGTCCGTCTCCACGATGAAGTGGCGCCCGTATAGATAGGGTTGCAGACGCTGCAGGGCCCACACTATGGCCAGGCACTCCTTCTCCATCGTGGAATAGGCCACTTCCCTTGGTAACAGCTTCCTGCTCAGGTACAAGACTGGGTGCTCTTGGCTCGCAGAGTCCACCTGGCTGAGTACCGCACCGAGGCCGAAGTCACTGGCGTCGGTCTGTACTACAAACGGCCGCGTGAAGTCGGCTGCCTGTAGCACGGGAGGGGCTGGACAGGGCGTCCTTTAGGGCCCGGAAGGCTGTCTCGCAGTCCACTGTCCAATCGACTGCAGAGGGCAGCTTCTTCTTGGTGAGGTCCGTCAAGGGCTTTGCCAGGCTACTATAGCGTGGAACAAACCTCCTATAGTACCCAGCGGTCCCCAAGAAGGACATCACCTGCTTCTTGGTCCTGGGGGTGGGCCAGGATGCGATGGCCTCCACTTTCTCAGGCTCGGGCTTCAGTGTTCTCCCGCCTACCCGGTGACCGAGGTACTGGACCTCGCTCATGGCCAGCTGACACTTTCCCGGCTTGATGGTCAAACCTGCCCGGTGGATCCGCCTGAGCACCTGTGCTAGATGCTCTAGGTGGTCCTCCCAGGTGGGACTGAAGACGGCAATGTCATCCAGGTACGCGGCCGCGTACCCTTCAAGTCCCTTGAGCAGGGTGTTGACCATCCGCTGGAAAGTGGCAGGGGCATTCCTCATCCCGAATGGCATCACCGTGGACTCGTACAGTCCAAATGGGGTAATAAAGGCAGAGCGTTCCCTGGCCTTGCGAGTCAGGGGGATCTGCCAATATCCCCGGCTCAGATCCATGATGGTCACTTACTGAGCCCCGGCCAACTGATCGAGCAGGTCATCGATGCGTGGCATTGGGTACGCATCGGCGACCGTGACAGCATTGAGCCCCCTGTAGTCCACGCAGAACCGAGTGGTTCGGTCCTTCTTAGGGACGAGGACTACAGGCGAGGCCCAAGCGCTGTTGGATGCCTGGATCACCCCCAGCTTCAGCATCTCGTCAATCTCCTGGCGCATGTGTTGCTGCACCTCCAGGGAAACCCGATATGCTGAACGCCGGATCGGGGGATGATCCCCAGTGTCCACGTGATGGACAGCCAAGTCAGTCCTTCCGGGCTGGTTGGTAAACAACCCCCGGAAGGGGTGTAGGGTGGCCCACAGCTGGGACCGTTGGTCCTCCAAGAGCTGGTGGCCAACCTCCACATCCTCAATGGATCCGCCTGCCCTAACCTGGGCTAGCATATCCAAGAGGGTTTCCGCTTCTCCCTCCTCGGGCAGGTTGCACACGGGGAGCGCACATGCCTCCCGCTCATGATGTGCCTTCATCATGTTCACATGGAAGGGCTTCCGCCTTCCACGGGCAGGGTCCAGGGTGACCAGGTACGTCACAGGGTTGAGCTGCTGGTACACGAGGTATGGGCCTTCCCAGGCTGCCTGAAGCTTGTCCTGTGGTACGGGGACCAGTACCCACACCTTTTGACCCACTTGGTAGGTCCTCTCACAAGCGTTCTGGTCGTACCAACGCTTCTGATCGGCCTGGGCTTGAGCCATATTGTCGTGTACCAGTTGCGTCAAGGCCTGCATTTTGTCCCGGAAGCGCATGACATACTCGATAACCGACACTCCAGGGGTGGCCAAATCCCCTTCCCAAGCCTCTTTCACCAGAGCCAGGGGGCCCCGCACACGTCGCCCGTACAGGAGCTCAAACGGTGAGAATCCTGTTGAGGCCTGTGGAACCTCCCGGTAAGCAAATAACAGGTGTGGGAGATACCGCTCCCAGTCACGCCCATGGGAGTCGACCAACATCTTAAGCATCTGCTTTAAGGTGCCATTGAACCGCTCGCACAGGCCATTAGTCTGTGGATGGTACGGGCTGGCCACCAGATGTCGCACCTGGACTTGCTTACAGAGGGCCTCCATCAGCTGGGACATGAATTGGGTCCCCCGGTCAGTGAGCATTTCCTGGGGAAAACCCACTCGGGAGAAAATCTCCAGCAATGCGGTGGCCACCTTGTCAGCCCGAATGGACGACAAGGCCACTGCTTCTGGGTACCGGGTGGCATAGTCCACTACCGTCAGTATGAAGCGTTTCCCGGAGCTGCTGGGGATGGCCAGCGGGCCGACCAGATCCACAGCCACCCTCCTGAAAGGCTCATCGATGATTGGCAGAGATACCAGTGGGGCTTTGGGGTGTGGCCCCGCCTTCCCCACTCTCTGACAGGTTTCACACGAACGGCAGTAGGCAGCCACATCGGCCCCCATTTTTGGCCAGTAGAAATGCTGGTTTAACCTGGCCTTGGTCTTAGCGATCCCTAGGTGTCCGGCCATCGGAATCTCATGTGCGATCCGCAACAACTCCGTCCGGAACGGATAGGGTACCACTAACTGTCGGTCCCTGGGCCACGCCTCCGGTGAACCCTGCTGGACCGTGGCCCGGTACAGCCGTCCTTGGTCCCAGACCACTCGCTCCGGGTCCGAGTCCGAGGGAGGCTGTGCCGCCTGCTCCTTAAGAGCTTTCAGGCTGTCGTCAGCCTCTAACGCTGCCTGAAACCCCTGACTAGATGTGGCCAGAATCGACGAGACTGTCACATCTTCAGTCAGTACCCCGGGACCTGTGTCCTGGCCTCCACCTGACTCGGCTGCCACTTGGTCAGAAGGGGAAGAGCTATCGGACCTCCGGGAGGCCCCTTGGCTTCCAGCACTCCCACTGCGGGTGACAGCGGCCACAGCCGCTGCGACCGTGGGTCGTGCCTGCTCCTCCTCCGTTCCTGACCAAGTCGCCGGTTCAGGCAGACCTACCTGGCTTCCTGACACCCCGGTTGTGGGGGAACCATGCACCGAGATCTTACCTGGGAGCACTTCCGCTCCTGGACCGGCCCCAATCTCACCTGCCTGTTCCCCTCCTGCAGCAACAGAACCCCGCTGTGAAATCTCTGGGGACCCCACATTTGCTGTGGTAGCCCCCACCCCACACACTGGTCCTCCCCCTGCAGCACCCTGCTCTCTGCTTATCCCTGCAGAGGGCAACAGATCCCAGCTCACTGGCTGGTTACTTGTAGAGGCATTGTCACACCTTTCTCTGACCCCCTCCCCTGTCACAGCTGCAGCTGAGTGTGTGTCTATGGTGTCTATGCAAGCAGAAATATCAGAGTTCACTCCCTCCTCCCTTACATCATTCATAGATAACACATTAACATTGTTAGGAGTCATGTCAGTACGGGCTGAAGGTTCAGCCCTTGGGGGGGGCCCAAACTGGGAGGTTATCTGCCCCAAATCTGTCCCAAGTAGCACGTTTGCAGGGATCCGATCAGTTACCCCCACCTCCCTCACCCCTCGCCCTGCGCCCCAGTCCACATAAATGTCAGCAACAGGCAGCGCTGGGTCAATGCCTCCAATCCCGGAGACAGCGAGGGTTTTTCCAGGGATCAAGTCTTGGGGGGACACCATCTCAGGCCGCACCAGAGTCACCTCCGAGGCGCTGTCTCGCAGTCCCATGGTCACAGACCGGCCGACGGTGACAGGTTGGAAGCTGTCCAGGGACCTACCACCACCCCCACCCACACAATACACCTTGGGCGGCCCTTGGGACGGGGACGGAGCCGGGGCCTTGGGACGCTGAGGGCACATGGCCTTGAAGTGTCCAGGTAGGTTGCACTGGTGGCACCGTCTTGGTTCTGCCACGGGCCTGGAGAGGGGAGTTGAGGGGGACACCCCCTGCAGTCTAGGGGCAGGTGGGGCAGTCGCAGAGTTCATCTTACCCCCTCTCCAGGTGCTGCTGGTGGCTGCTCTCCTGGCCTCAGGAGCCCGATTGTTGGTGTAGTCATCGGCCAGGGCAGCTGTAGCCGTGGACCCCTTTGGCTTCTGGTCTCGGATGAACTGGCGGAGATCCTCAGGGCAGTTCCACAAGAGTTGCTCTGTGATGACCAAGTCTAGGATCTCCGGTCCGGTGGAAAGCTGCAGGCCTTGGGTCCAGTGGTCGGCAGCTCGGGCAAGTGCCCGCCGGTGGTCAGCCCAGGAGTCCTTTGGTCCCTTCTGCAGGGTCCGGAACTTCTTGCGGTAGGACTCCGGAGTGAGGTTGTACTGTTGGATCAGGGCCCGCTTGATGGTGTCGTAGCCCTGATCTGCCTCAGTAGGCAAGTCCCCAAGGATTTCCAGGGCCTTACCCCTTAAACGGGGGGTCAGGTATTTGGCCCACTGGTCCTTGTCCAGATGGTGCTGCAAGCAAGTCCGTTCAAAAGCAGTCAGGAAAGAGTCCAAGTCTCCATCCTTCTCCAGCACTGGGAAGTCCTCAACACGGACCTTTGGAAGTTTGGTGTTTTGAAGGTCACATGTGGCTGATGAGGGCCGGAGCTGAGCTAGCTGCAGCTGGTAGTCACGCTCTGCCTGTTGCTGTCGCTCTTCACGTGCTGCTTGCCGCTCCGCAGCCTCACGCACTGCTTGCCGCTCCGCAGCCTCAGCGTCACGCGCTGCCTGCCGCTCTGCCCTGCGCTCTGCCAGGAGTTCCTTGTAGCCCTCCTGGTCTCCAGCCTGGAGAAGGGCCATAGCCATTTGAAGAAGGCTATCCGAGCCTCCCAGGCTCGGTGGAATGGCCCGTGGTGATCTGCGGCCCGCTGCGGAGCCTGGTGATTCACTGTCCATTGCAGAGCGGAGGGCTGGCATCTGGCTCGTTGAGGACCCTTGGGTGAGCTGCTCCTCATTTTGTCCAGCAGTGCCAGGTTGTGCGATGTCCTCTGCAGAGCGGTTTTCTGGCGTCGAGCTCCTGGAGGGCTCGTGGACAACCTCCTCATCGTCCACAGCACCGTCCTCCCTCTCTTCGGCTCCTGCCTTAGCATTGGCCAGTTGCATAGCTCTGCTCCTGGTGCCATCAGCCATTCTTGCAGACTTTTGGTCACTGACACAGAACTGACACCTGATGCCTCCACACACCTTACAGTATCTGCACTCTGACACTCTAGTGTTGAGCTAGTCTGAAGACCCCAGCAGCCACAGCTGCTGCAGGCAGTCTTTAGTGTCTGGGAGTATGGGTCTCACACTCACACACACTATTATCTCGATCCCACCGCTATGCCACCAATATGTCACAAACCACCGGGGGGGTCACTCAGAAATCCCCCGCGCTGGCTACCAGTACGTCACAATCGGGGGGTAACAAGTGGGGGTCACCCCTCCTTTATACCTCCCGACCGACAGACAGAGCACGTGACGCGCTCTCTAGCGCCCCTCTTATAGTCAGGCCAATTATGGAATTGCCCGACAATAAGCAAGGAGGCCGCTATACTACTTATGCCGATTATTGAAGGGTCCCCAGAGAGAGTAGGGTATATATTCCCCCGACCTCCGCGGGCGGAATATATAAAACCTCCCCGGATCTCACTGGCCTCCCCACGATAATCCTTGGCACAACTCGCTGCCACCAACCGCTTCACGGTAACTATTAGCCGAACACACAGACGTGGGATTCAAGATCGAGATAACAGAACAGCCCAAGATTAATTATATAATTTAATCAGCCTAAAGCACACTAGAAACTACAATATATACAATAGGGAATCTACAGAATATACATATGTCAGAGTACAGTTACAGATAAAGCATGGTTTACAAACAGGTATGCAATTCAATCAGTTACCTTGTGCGTCTGGCCACAGGGGGGCGCTGTAGACCAGGTTTCTAGGAACTCCCACAGATGTTTCCTGCACGTGACCCCCAGCGAAAGAACACTGGAAAATGGCCGAAGTAGGGTTATCAACCTGGGCAAATCCAGGTCCCCTCCTACCTTAGTGACCTCAGAGGGAGCACTGCTCCACCCCTGGCTGGAGTTATGGACAATCCACAACATGGAATATGGGCCATAACTTTGCCTGGGAGCGTCGTAGGCGGACGCCAATGCTCTCATTGTGACAGTTATGAATTTAGCTACAGAATGAGAGGACTCATGACTCGTCTACTAGTTCCACATTGGCTGATATCACGCCTGGGGTATTTCCCAAGCTCCCGCTCCCATAAAAAGGGTGTGCCAGCATCGTCCGCATGCGGAGACACCATTTTTATGGTTGCCATATTTATCGGAAATATGGCTTGCGAGATATGAACCATTTTTTACTGGAGTCGTTCTGTCTGGATACTTCCAAGCTTGCTAATGAGATAGCAGCTCCTACCACAGGGTCACGGCAGGGAGTCATCCTGTGTCCATTGTTCCCACATCATCTCATCTCCATATCACAGGAGATGGCCATGGAGGTGTAACACCTTCACAGATGCTGGACATTGAGAACAAGAAGGGAGGGGGGCACTGCCAGGGAGTGATGAGCGATTATGACTGGAAGTCATAATTCATCTTCATATCCCGGGATTTGCCTCACAGAGGGATAGATGGATAGATAGAGGGATAGATAGATGGATAGATAGATAGATAGATAGAGGGATAGATAGATAGAGGGATAGATGGATAGATAGATAGATAGATAGAGGGATAGATGGATAGAGGGATAGATGGATAGAGGGATAGATGGATAGATAGAGGGATAGATGGATAGATAGATAGATAGAGAGATAGATAGATAGAGGGATAGATGGATAGATAGATAGATAGAGGGATAGATAGATAGAGGGATAGATGGATAGATAGAGGGATAGATGGATAGATAGATAGATAGAGGGATAGATGGATAGATAGAGGGATAGATAGATAGATAGAGGGATAGATAGAGGGATAGATAGATAGAGGGATAGATAGATAAATAGAGGGATAGATAGATAGATAGATAGATAGATAGATAATAGATAGATAGATAGATAGAGGGATAGATAGAGGGATAGATAGATAGAGGGATAGATGGATAGATAGAGGGATAGATGGATAGATAGATAGATAGAGGGATAGATGGATAGATAGATAGATAGGGGGATAGATGGATAGATAGAGGGATAGATGGATAGATAGATAGATAGAGGGATAGATGGATAGATAGAGGGATAGATAGATAGATAGATAGAGGGATAGATAGAGGGATAGATAGATAGAGGGATAGATAGATAAATAGAGGGATAGATAGATAGATAATAGATAGATAGATAGATAGAGGGATAGATAGAGGGATAGATGGATAGAGGGATAGATGGATAGATGGATAGATGGATAGATAGATAGATGGATAGATAGAGGGATAGATGGATGGATGGATGGATGGATGGATGGATGGATGGATCTTAGTGAGCCCCATTGATTCCTGTAGAGGAGCTCGCTGATTGTTTCTCGCTTTCTCCCGATCATTGATGACAGTGGAGCATCCAGCGCTTGGATTTCTGAAGCGTCTTCCATCTGCTCCTCTCTATTATGGTTCTGTAGTACAGAGGATTCAGACGCCGCTGCCTTTTCTGTGTCACCTTGTACAAGGTCATTGTTAAATTTGAAGCACAATATTTCTAAAATTAGATAGTCAGCTCTTTCAGAAATAAATGACAGACAGATGCGGATTATTGTAACTGTGTAATAATGGTCCCAGCACAAAATAGAAAACGTGTATGTGTGACAATTCATTTATTATGTACTAGGGTTAGCACAACAATATCACTACTATAATACTGCCCCTATGGCTGACTCTTCCAGCACAAAAATGACCCAAAACATACAGCCAAGGCTACAAAGGAGTCGTTCAAAATGAGGCACATTAAGGTTATGGAGTGGCCTAGCCAGCCTCCAGACCTTAATCCCATAGAAAACCTATGGAGGAGCTGAAGTTCTGAACGATCAAGAGACAGACTCAAAATCTTAGTGATCTAGAGATGATCTGCAAAGAGGAGAGGAGCAAAAATCCTCCTGACATCAAACCTCATCATCAACTACAAAAAACGTCTGACGGCTGTGCGGCAAACAAGGAGATGGCTTGTTTGCCTGAGGGATCAAATACTTATTTCCTTCACTGTACAAGAATATAACAAGTATACATAATACTAAGGTGCACAGATCTTTATAGGACGGCAAAAATGATCACGGGTGGAGGAGACGTCTTTATCGCCTCTGTGCATTTTTCTTATATACATAAATCCATTTTTAGTGCCTATAAGATAAGAGCAGCCGCCATCATCTGTTACCTGCACCGATGTAAGTGCTTACCTCACAGTATTAATGTATCTGCATTCTTTGCAGAGTGCAGGCTGTAAATTTAATGAGCAATACCAGGAATCATGGCGTGTGTTCGTGGGTGGAGGAGTCACATCATGTATTAAATCTCATGTAGATGATAACTAAAGACAGGAGGATCTCATGAAGATCTATACGGAAATCCACTTAGGCCTCAATTCATCAAGAATAGCGTTTTCTCTACAGTATTGAAGAAAACTGCACTGTAATAAAATGCCTGGAGTGCAAGAATATAACTACTATAATACTGCCCTATGTGCAAGAATATAACTACTATAATACTGCCCCCTATGTACAAGAATATAACTACTATAATACTGCCCCTTATATACAAGAATATAACTACTATAATACTGCCCCTATGTAGAAGAATATAACTACTATAATACTGCCCCATGTACAAGAATATAACTATTATAATACTGCCCCTATGTACAAGAATATAACTACTATAATACTGCCCCCTATGTACAAGAATATAACTACTATAATACTGCCCTATGTGCAAGAATATAACTACTATAATACTGGTCCCTATGTACAGGAATATAACTACTATAATACTGCCCCCTATGTACAAGAATATAACTACTATAATACTGCCCCTATGTACAAGAATATAACTACTATAATACTGCCCCTATGTACAAGAATATAACTACTATAATACTGCCCCAATGTACAAAAATATAACTACTATAATACTACTCCTATGTACAAGAATATAACTACTATAATACTGCCCCCTATGTACAAGAATATAACTACTATAATACTGCCCCAATGTACAAGAATATAACTACTATAATACTGCACCCTATGTACAAGAATATAACTACTATAATACTGCTCCCTATGTACAAGAATATAACTACTATAATACTGCCCCCTATGTACAAGAATATAACTACTATAATACTGCCCCTATGTACAAGAATATAACTACTATAATACTGCCCCTATGTACAAGAATATAACTACTATAATACTGCCCCTATGTACAAGAATATAACTACTATAATACTGCCCCCTATGTACAAGAATATAACTACTATAATACTGCCCCCTATGTACAAGAATATAACTACTATAATACTGCCCCCTATGTACAAGAATATAACTACTATAATACTGCCCCTATGTACAAGAATATAACTACTATAATACTGCCCCTATGTAGAAGAATATAACTACTATAATACTGCCCCATGTACAAGAATATAACTATTATAATACTGCCCCTATGTACAAGAATATAACTACTATAATACTGCCCCTATGTACAAGAATATAACTACTATAATACTGCCCCTATGTACAAGAATATAACTACTATAATACTGCCCCCTATGTACAAGAATATAACTACTATAATACTGCCCCAATGTACAAGAATATAACTACTATAATACTGCACCCTATGTACAAGAATATAACTACTATAATACTGCTCCCTATGTACAAGAATATAACTACTATAATACTGCCCCCTATGTACAAGAATATAACTACTATAATACTGCCCCTATGTACAAGAATATAACTACTATAATACTGCCCCTATGTACAAGAATATAACTACTATAATACTGCCCCTATGTACAAGAATATAACTACTATAATACTGCCCCCTATGTACAAGAATATAACTACTATAATACTGCCCCCTATGTACAAGAATATAACTACTATAATACTGCCCCCTATGTACAAGAATATAACTACTATAATACTGCCCCTATGTACAAGAATATACCTACTATAATACTGCCCCTATGTAGAAGAATATAACTACTATAATACTGCCCCATGTACAAGAATATAACTATTATAATACTGCCCCTATGTACAAGAATATAACTACTATAATACTGCCCCCTATGTACAAGAATATAACTACTATAATACTGCCCTATGTGCAAGAATATAACTACTATAATACTGGTCCCTATGTACAGGAATATAACTACTATAATACTGCCCCCTATGTACAAGAATATAACTACTATAATACTGCCCCTATGTACAAGAATATAACTACTATAATACTGCCCCTATGTACAAGAATATAACTACTATAATACTGCCCCAATGTACAAAAATATAACTACTATAATACTACTCCTATGTACAAGAATATAACTACTATAATACTGCCCCCTATGTACAAGAATATAACTACTATAATACTGCCCCAATGTACAAGAATATAACTACTATAATACTGCACCCTATGTACAAGAATATAACTACTATAATACTGCTCCCTATGTACAAGAATATAACTACTATAATACTGCCCCCTATGTACAAGAATATAACTACTATAATACTGCCCCTATGTACAAGAATATAACTACTATAATACTGCCCCTATGTACAAGAATATAACTACTATAATACTGCCCCTATGTACAAGAATATAACTACTATAATACTGCCCCCTATGTACAAGAATATAACTACTATAATACTGCCCCCTATGTACAAGAATATAACTACTATAATACTGCCCCCTATGTACAAGAATATAACTACTATAATACTGCCCCTATGTACAAGAATATAACTACTATAATACTGCCCCTATGTACAAGAATATAACTACTATAATACTGCCCCTATGTACAAGAATATAACTACTATAATACTGCTCCTATGTACAAGAATATAACTACTATAATACTGCCCCTTATATACAAGAATATAACTACTATAATACTGCCCCTATGTAGAAGAATATAACTACTATAATACTGCCCCATGTACAAGAATATAACTATTATAATACTGCCCCTATGTACAAGAATATAACTACTATAATACTGCCCCTATGTACAAGAATATAACTACAATACTGCCCCTATGTACAAGAATATAACTACTATAATACTGCCCCTATGTACAAGAATATAACTACTATAATACTGTCCCTATGTACAAGAATATAACTACTATAATACTGCCTCCTATGTACAAGAATATAACTACTATAATACTGCCCCTATATACAAGAATATAACTACTATAATACTGTCCCTATGTACAAGAATATAACTACTATAATACTGCCTCCTATGTACAAGAATATAACTACTATAATACTGCCCCCTATGTACAAGAATATAACTACTATAATACTGCCCCTATGTACAAGAATATAACTACTATAATACTGCCCCCTATGTACAATAATATAACTACTATAATACTGCCCCTATGTACAAGAATATAGCTACTATAATACTGCCCCTATATACAAGAATATAACTACTATAATACTGCCCACTATGTACAAGAATATACCTAATATAATACTGCCCCTATGTACAGGAATATAACTACTATAATACTGCTCCCTATGTACAAGAATATAACTACTATAATACTGCTCCTATGTACAAGAATATAACCACTATAATACTGCCCCTATGTACAAGAATATAACTACTATAATACTGCTCCTATGTACAAGAATATAACCACTATAATACTGCCTCTATGTACAAGAATATAACCACTATAATACTGCCCCTATGTACAAGAATATAACTACTATAATACTGCCCCTATGTACAAGAATATAACAACTATAATACTGCCCCTATGTACAAGAATATAACTGCTATAATACTGCCCCTATGTATCTCCCGCCACGTTCATCCGTTTCCACTTCTGCGGTGACGGTAATATAACTGATGAACTGCAGTCGGCCGGTATAAATGACCTCTTAATTTAATAATAATCTGAGATATTACCGTCCCCTCATTGTAATGTGATTTTTCTGGGAGAGGAGAGGCCACTGCTGCCTGAATGGATGAGGGCCCATAAATAAAAGATGCTCCGGCGGGCGGACGCAGCGAGGCCTGAGCCGCACGGATCCTGCGCTCCATCATGCCGTCCGGACCGGGATTGTGTTATTTTATCAGTGATGAGAGAACGTCGCTCACGCTGAGCCGGGATTGTCCGGAGATCCTACAAGATAAAGGCTGATGGGACTTCTGGCTGCTGACACTTTCATATTATGCCATTATTACCTGGTAGCTTTTAGGGCCACACATCTACTTTATAGGGCCACAATCATTTATATGCCTATGCAGAGCGCAGCAGCCGATGATAAACTCATCTCTACTGCTGCGCTCTGCATAAGCAGCAACAGAAATGACAGAAGTGGAGTATGCAATGAATGAATAAAGATTTTATAGGGCCACAATAATTTATATATGACCCCACCCCCCATGTCACAAGCCATCTATTGATATGAATGGGCATTGTGTAATACCTCATTTCACCAGTGGTGGCGCTGCAGGCAATTTGATTTAGGCAAACATTACAGCTGATCTCTAGGTCCCAATAAGGCCCCTAAACAGACAGGGAAGGCCCTATACCATGCTGCCCACAATGTGAAGTGATTGCACTGGCAAGCACACAGCTGCCTATGCAGAGCGCAGCAGTGGAGGGGAGTTTATCATCAGCTGCTGCGCTCTGCGTTTTTACAGCAACTGGATGACAAAGCTCAGTAAAACAAAGTGAGCTTTGTCATCGCAGTCATTGATTGATTGTAATATCTCATTTCACCAGTGGTGGCGCTGCAGGAAAATTGAATATGTATTGCAAGTTTTAGGCAAATATTACAGCTGATCTCTGGGTCCCAGTAAGGCCCCTACCCAGCCAGGGAAGGCCCTATATCATGCTGTCCACAATATGAAGTGATTGCACCCGCAAATGCACAGTGAGTGCTGGTTTGGAGCTGCCTATGCAGAGCGCAGCAGTGGAGGTTAGTTTAGTATCAGCCGTTGCACTCTACATAGACAGCAACTGGATTAAAAAGCTCAATAAAACGAAGTGTACTTTGTCATCTCAGTCATTGCCTATGCAGAGTGCAGCAGTGGAGGAGAGTTTATCATAAGGTGCTGTGCTCTGCATGGGCAGAAACTAGATGACAAAGCTCAGTAAAACGAAGTGAGTTTTGTCATCTCTATTGTGCCAAGCGCAGCAGCCGATGATAAACTCACTTCCACTGCTGTGCTCTGCATGGGCAGCGACTGGGATGACAAAGCTCACTTCATTTTAATGAGCTTTGTCATTCAGTTGCTGTGTTTGCAGAGCACAGCAGCCGATGATAAACTTTTCTCCACTGCTGCGCTCTGCATAGGCAGCAACTGGATGACAAAGCTCATTAAAATGAAGTGAGCGTTGTAATCTCAATTGCTGCAGCAGCAGTGGAGGAGAGTTTATCATAAGGTGCTGTGCTCTGCATAGGCAGAAACTGGATGACAAAGCTCAGTAAAACGAAGTGAGTTTTGTCATCTCTATTGCTGCCTGTACCAAGCGCAGCAGCCGATGATAAATTCACTTCCACTGTTGCGCTCTGCATAGACAGCAACTGGATGACAAAGCTCATTAAAATGAAGTGAGCGTTGTAATCTCAATTGCTGCAGCAGCAGTGGAGGAGAGTTTATCATAAGGTGCTGTGCTCTGCATAGGCAGAAACTGGATGACAAAGCTCAGTAAAACGAAGTGAGTTTTATCATCTCTATTGCTGCCTGTACCAAGCGCAGCAGCTGATGATAAATTCACTTCCACTGTTGCGCTCTGCATAGACAGCAACTGGATGACAAAGCTCATTAAAATGAAGTGAGCGTTGTAATCTCAATCGCTGCAGCAGATTATGACAAACTCACCTCCTCTGCTGCGCTCTGCATAGGCAGCGACTGAGATGACAAATTTCACATCATTTTAATGAGCTTTGTCATTCAATTGCTGTCTATGCAGAGCGCAGCAGCCGATGATAAACTCATCTCCATTGCTGCGCTCTGCATAGGCAGCAAAATAAATGACAGATGGTGAGTATGTAATGAATGAACAAAGACAACATTGAATCAAAGGCACGGTACATGATTCTTCATTTATTACTAAGAATTGCTTTCATATTTTTACATGTTTTCCAACTCAAAAAATTGTTAGGGTTAGATTTATGGATAGGGTTGGGATTAGGGATAGGGTTAGATTTAGGACCAAGGATTGGGTTAGGTTTAAGTTTAGGACTAGAATTAGACCTGAGGTTAGATTTAGGGTTAGAATACGGGCTAGTGTAATTTGTTACATTAAAAAAGTAATTAAAAAACACAAAAAAATCATGTAAATATTAGCAAAAAAGTCTAAAAAATGAAGCGCGTGGTACAATGACCGCGGTATTATTTACAGCTTAAAATCATCGGCCAGAGGTATAAGGGATACAATAGAAAAATCCGGGATAAGATGGCGCAAAATATAATCTCAGAAACATAGGACCAAAAAAAAGCGTAATAAAAAATGTAACAACCAAACATTCCCAGCGGAATACTAAAGTCTTACATATTTCGCAAATTCCTGAAACTGACAGAAAAAATGAAATGTTTGGCTAAACCCGAGAAAATCTATGACGCCAAAAATGAGGAAGAGAGGAGGACGAGTAAATAAGAGAAATCACGCCTCCACTATGCCTGACACGTCTGCGGCGAACGGCCGGAGGAAATGTGTTTTCATCTTCATGAATAGATGATAAGTTCCTCCGGTCGGGGCTTTTCCTGTTTTCCTAGACATACACGGCTCAGAGGAGGATAAGCCTGAACTGCGTAAAGTCTACATTGTTCCAGACTTTATAGAGTAAATGGAATAATAACAGAATAAGAAGTTTGTAAACAAAACAATTTTATAAAAAGGCGACTACAGTATACAGGGACAAGGAAGCAGTACTATCTGTACTTACATCATTTATAGAGAGAGACAAGGAAGCAGTACTATCTGTACTTACATCATTTATAGAGAGAGACAAGGAAGCAGTACTATCTGTACTTGCATCATTTATAGAGAGAAACAAGGAATCAGTACTGTCTGTACTTACATCATTTATAGCGAGAGACAATGAGGCAGTACTATCTGTACTTACATAATTGATAGAGAGCAACAAGGAAGCAGTAATATGTGTACTTACATCATTTATAGAGAGAGACAAGGAAGCAGTACTATCTGTACTTACATCATTTATAGAGAAAAGGAAGCAGTACTATATGTACTTACATCATTTATAGAGAGAGACAAGGAAGCAGTACTATCTGTACTTACATAATTGATAGAGAGCAACAAGGAAGCAGTAATATGTGTACTTACATCATTTATAGAGAGAGACAAGGAAGCAGTACTATCTGTACTTACATCATTTATAGAGACAAGGAAGCAGTACTATATGTACTTACATCATTTATAGCAAGAGACAAGGAAACAGTACTATCTGTACTTACATCATTTATAGCAAGAGACAAGGAAGCAGTACTATCTGTACTTACATGATTTATAGAGAGAGACAATGAGGCAGTGCTATCTTTGCCTATATTGTTTACAGAGAGTGGTAGGATGAGGGTTTCCAGGCCGCGCCAATGACAACCAACGTTAAGCTGTTAGATTAATGTTGCTTTTATTCCAATTACAGGTCTACGCGTTTCGGAAGGCACCCCTTCCTTCTTCAGGAACAGATGGCAAGAAAACATCAAAATTTTGGAATAAAAGCAACATTAATCTAACAGCTTAACGTTGGTTGTCATGGCGCGGCCTGGAAACCCTCATCCTACCACTCTCTGTTATCTGCCAAACCGAGGGACCGCTGCCGTGACGTTGGATTTATCTATCTACATATATGCTGTTATAGGAGTTGTGACTGTCACAACCCCTATAGGTGAGTAGTACCTTACCTTTCTCTCCCCCAATGTTAATTGGGTAAGACCCTATTGCGCTTCTTTTTTCCACAGTTTTTATTGTCTTATATTGTTTACAGGGAGAGACAGGGAAGCAGTACTACCTGTACCTACATTACTTAAAATAATAGACAGGTAAGCAGTGCTATTTGTACCTACATCACTTAAAGTAAGAGGAAGGGAAGCAGTACTACCTGTACCTAAATCACTTAAATTAAAAGACAGGTAAGCAGTACTACTTATACCCACAGCGGTAATACCCGTACTTACATTGCTTAAAGTAAGATACAGGGAAGCAGTACTACCTGTACATACATCACTTAAAGTAAGAGACAGGGAAGCAGTACAACCTGTACTTACATCACTTAAAGTAATATACAGGGAAACAGTACTTGAACTTACATCACTTAAAGAGACAGGGAAGGAGTACTAACTGTACCTACTTTACTTAAAGTAAGTGACAGGGAAACACCACTACCTGTACCTACATCACTTAAAGTAAGAGACAGGGAAGCAGTACTACCTGTACCTACATCACTTAAAGTAATACAGAGGGATGCAGTACTACCTTTACCTACTTTACTTAAAGTAAGAGACAGGGAAGCACTACTATCTGTACCTACATCACTTAAACTAAGAGACAGAGAAACAGTACTATATGTACCTAAATCTTAAAGCAAGAGACAGGGAAGCAGTACCACCTGTACCTACATCACTTAAAGTAAAAAACAGGGAAGCAGTACTAATTGCACTTTCATCACTTAAAGTAAGAGAAAGGGATGCAGTACTACCTGTACCTACATCACAAAGAAAGAGACAGGGAAGCAGTACTGATGACAGATCTCCAGTTTATGGTGATTCGTGTTGTGCTTCTGAGTAGTGCGAGCGTTCCCCTGTTGTGTGTTACTTCCTCCCCTTTTTCATTCTTCCCTGGAGCACATATTGTCTCTCCTGTGTGTTTCGAGTACTATGTGTACAAGTTTCTGTTCTCCCTTGTTTGTGTTGTTGTGGGAAGCAGTACTACCTGTACCTACATCACTTAAAGTAAGAGACAGGGAAGCAGTACTACCTGTACCTACATCACTTAAAATAAGAGACAGGGAAGCAGTACTACCTGTACCTACATCACTTAAAATAAGAGACAGGGAAGCAGTACTACCTGTACCTACATCACTTAAAGTAAGAGACAGGGAAGCAGTACTACCTGTACCTACATCACTTAAAGTAAGAGACAGGGAAGCAGTACTACCTGTACCTACATCACTTTAAGTAAGAGACAGGCAAGCAGTACTACCTGTACCTACATCACTTAAAGTAAGAGACAGGGAAGCAGTACTACCTGTACCTACATCACTTAAAGTAAGAGACAGGGAAGCAGTACTACCTGTACCTACATCACTTAAAGTAAGAGACAGGCAAGCAGTACTACCTGTACCTACATCACTTAAAGTAAGAGACAGGGAAGCAGTACTACCTGTACCTACATCACTTAACGTAAAAGACAGGGAAGCAGTACTACCTGTATCCATATAATATACTGTCACGCTCCCCGGGTCCTCGGCTCCCCTCCCCGGGTCCTCAGCTCCGCTCCCCGGCTCACCTGCCACGCTCCCCTCGTCCCAGCCTCCGGTGCCCGTCCTCCATAGGTCCTCTGGTCGCCGATCCCGGCGTCCGACATCTTCCCAGGCCCTGGCCGGCTCTCCTGCGTCCTCCTCGCAGCCTCCTTCCCTGGCTTCTGGCACCCGGGCCGCGCGCATGCGCATTAGGGCACGCGCGCGGTCACTGACCCTTTCTTAAAGGGCCAGCGTCCAGTAACAGGAAATGAGGTTAGTCAGGTTCAGGGTATAAAGGGGGTTCTTGTCCAAGGGGGCGGGGCCTGATCTTCGTGTTCCCTGAGCTAGGAGTCAGGTCTCCTGGTGTTTATGTGCCTGTACTCACCTATCTCTCTTTGTAGAGCCGTACCTGCCTCGCCATCCAGTCTGCCGTATCCCGAACCCCGCACGCTGTCCGTCTGCCATCCGACAGCACCTGCCATCTCGGATCCCTGCGGTGACCCGTCATCTTGCTCCAGAGGTTCCGGACTCCGCCTGATATCATCTCGGCCTCCGAACCTGAGCTACGTCACCAAGACTACCTTCTGTGACTCCGTGGTCCCAGGGACTCCTCCGCTGTCTTCACTTGCACGGACTATCCTGCTGCCCTTCAGTGCTTCAGCTGCCGGACTCCCTACCTCCATCTTAGAGTTCGGTCCAGTGGATCCACCTCCTGGGTCTGCCCGACCGCCCGACCGTAACAGTAAGATCAGGCCATGGATCCCGCTGCTGCACTAATGGCCCTGCAAGAGGAACTCCAACGCCAGCGTGAAGTCCAGACCCGCATGCTGCAATTCATGACCTCCGTGGACACCCGCCTGTACACATTACAAGCATCAATGACGCCTGCGGCACCCAGGTCCCCCGCCAGGCAAGCCATGGCTCCCGTACCAGTGGCAGCCTCTTCAGATGCTTCCCGACTCCGTTTGGCGTCACCTCCTCGGTATGCTGGAGATCCCAAGACCTGCAGGGGCTTCATAAACCAATGTTCCCTTCACTTCACGCAGCTGCCACATCTGTTCGCCTCCGACCAAGCCAAGGTCGCCTTTATAATGTCCCACCTAGAGGGCGAGGCGCTGGCGTGGATGAACCCCTTGTGGGAGAAGGAGGACCCCATGACCAAGGATCTTCAACAGTTCCTACAGGCCTTCCGCAGTACCTTTGACGAGCCAGGACGCGCCTCTGCCTCTGCTTCATCACTCCTCCGCCTACGTCAAGGGACACTGACGGTGGGTCAATACGCCATCCGTTTCCGCACTTTGGCTTCAGAACTCGGGTGGAATAATGAGGCCCTAACAGCCGCCTTCTGGGAAGGACTCTCGAGTCGCATCAAGGATGAGTTGGCGGGTCGGGACGTGCCCTCCACCCTAGATGCACTGATCGCCCTAGCAACTCGTGTGGACATACGTTTTCAGGAGCGCTCCAAAGAGCTATCTCGGGAGAGACGCCCGGTACGGCATTCTCCTCCTCCGCAGAAGTCCTCCGTCCCTCAGTCATCAACAGCTGGGATTCCCGTCCACGAGCCCATGCAGATCGACCGAGTGCGGCAGTCTGAACGACGTCGAGCAGAGCGGCTCGCCCAGGGCCTCTGCTTTTACTGTGGTGAGGACACCCACCTGCTACGCTCCTGTCCAGAGAGGCCGGGAAACTCCAAAGCCTAGGGTTGGTAGGAGAGGCCACCCTAGGTGCTGGGACCCTCTCTGACCCAGTTACATGGACAGTGCAAGTGACCACGGGAGAGACGCGGTTCACGGCTGATGCCTACCTCGATTCCGGGGCAGCAGGCAATTTCATCCAGCAGGCCACGGTGGACAAGTACCGGGTGCCTGTCATGCCACTCGACAAACCCCTAGTGATTGCCTCGGTGGATGGGAGGCCTCTCTCTGATACCATCTCCTTGATCACCAGGCCTGTCGAACTACGCATCGGTGCTCTTCACACCGAGAACATCGCTCTCTACGTTCTCCCACACATGTCCCACCAGATCCTGTTGGGACTCCCATGGTTGCGGACACATGAACCATCGGTTTGCTGGGGTACTGGCGAAGTCACCCGTTGGGGCTCTTCGTGTCATGAGAGGTGCCTAAAGTCCATACCACCCCTCCAACGACCTCCGGTTCCTGAGACCCTAACGGGGCTGCCTTCGGCCTATTGGTCCTTTGCCGATGTCTTTGACAAAAAGGAATCCGAGGTACTGCCGCCACATCGTCCATACGATTGTGCCATTGACCTGCTTCCAGGGACAACCCCACCTAGAGGACGGATATATCCTTTATCTCCAGCCGAAACCAGGGCCATGTCAGATTACATCTCAGAGAGCCTAGCAAGAGGGTTCATTCGGAGATCCTCCTCTCCTGCTGGAGCAGGTTTCTTCTTTGTCAAGAAGAAAGAGGGAGACTTACGCCCATGCATAGACTACCGGGGTCTCAACCAAATCACCGTGAAAAACAAATACCCCCTGCCGCTCATTCCCGAATTATTTGACCGGCTTAGAGGAGCTCGTGTGTTCACCAAGCTGGATCTTCGGGGTGCTTACAATCTGGTACGCATCCGCTCTGGTGACGAATGGAAAACCGCGTTTAATACGCGCGATGGACATTATGAGTACTGCGTGATGCCCTTCGGTCTGTGTAACGCTCCTGCCGTCTTCCAAGAACTGGTGAACGACGTGTTTCGGGACCTTCTCTACATCTGTGTGGTTGTTTATCTAGATGACATCCTTGTCTTCTCTCCGGACCTCCAAACCCACAGAGAAAACGTACAGCTGGTCTTACAAAGACTGAGAGAGAATCGCCTGTACGCAAAGTATGAGAAGTGTGTCTTTGAGCAGTCTTCCCTCCCCTTTCTGGGGTACATCATCTCTGATACTGGACTGCAGATGGACCCCAAGAAGGTCTCCGCCATCATCAACTGGCCTCCGCCTTCTGGACTGAAGGCAATCCAACGCTTCCTGGGATTCGCCAACTACTACCGCCAGTTTATCCCGCACTTCTCTGCCTTGACCGCTCCTCTCTCCGCTTTGACCAAAAAGGAGGCTAATCCTAAGGACTGGTCACCTGCGGCAGACGCCGCATTTTGTTCTTTGAAGCGAGCATTCGCCTCCGCCCCTGTACTCCACCGACCGGAGTTAAACCGCCAGTTCACCTTGGAGGTGGATGCCTCCTCCTCAGGAGCCGGAGCAGTGCTCATGCAAAAATCCTCCTCCGGGAAGATGGTGACCTGCGGTTTCTTCTCTAAGAGCTTCTCAGCACCCGAACGTAATTACACCATCGGTGACCGAGAACTACTGGCGGTCAAACTGGCTCTGGAGGAGTGGCGCTACCTCCTGGAAGGAGCAGTGTACCCCGTGATTATCTACACGGACCACAAAAACCTGGAATACCTGCGGTCCGCTCAGCGACTGAACCCACGGCAAGCCAGGTGGTCCTTATTCTTTGCCAGGTTTGACTTCCAGCTCCACTTCCGACCAGCGGACAAGAATGTACGCGCTGATGCCTTGTCTAGGTCTCTCATGCCCATGGAACAGGAGGAAGAGACTGTCCAGCCTATCATCTCTCCTAGCAAGATTGTTCCGGTGGCTCCTGTCACTCTGGCCCAGATACCACCTGGGAAGACCTATGTCTCGGAGACCGACAGGCTAACGGTCTTACACTGGGGTCATACCTCAAAAACAGCCGGCCATGCAGGCCAGAAGAGAACATGGGGTGCGATTGTACGCCATTACTGGTGGCCATCTCTTCGCACGGACGTCGCCGCCTTTGTCTCTGCCTGCTCCTCTTGTGCCAGAAACAAGACGCCCAAACACCTCCCACATGGCCGCCTTCTGCCTCTGCCGATACCTTCGATTCCGTGGCAACACATAGCAATGGACTTTATTACGGACTTGCCATTGTCATCCGGGCACACAGTCATATGGGTCGTGGTGGACCGGTTCTCAAAAATGGCCCATTTCGTTCCTATGGCTGGACTGCCCTCTGCTCAGGAACTCGCGGACGCTTTTATACAACACATCTTCCGCTTGCATGGCTTTCCATTACACATCGTATCAGACAGAGGAACTCAGTTCACCTCCCGCTTCTGGAGGGCTCTCTGTAACCATCTGGGAGTGACTCTGGACTTTTCATCTGCATACCATCCTCAGTCTAATGGCCAAGTAGAGAGGGTCAATCAAATCTTGACCTCATTTCTACGTCACTATGTTAACGCCCATCACGACGACTGGTCCGCTCTTCTACCTTGGGCTGAATTCTCCCACAACCACCACATCAGTGAGTCGTCCTCCAGCTCTCCCTTCCATGTTGTTTACGGACTTCAGCCTTCCATCCCATTGCCTGTATCCCCCTCTTCGGATGTCCCTGCTGCAGATACAGTAGCCCGTGACTTTGCCACCATTTGGGACTCTGTCAAGGTGTCTCTAGGACGTGCTTCCCTGCGGATGAAGAGACACGCAGACAAGAAACGCCTGGATCCTCCGTGTTTCTCTCCTGGAGACCTCGTCTGGCTTTCTTCCCAGTACGTCCGCCTGAAGATACCTTCATACAAGCTGGGTCCTCGCTACATTGGGCCGTTTAAAGTCCTCACCAGGATCAATGAGGTCTCCTACAAGCTGCAGCTCCCGGCCACGATGAGGATACCCAACTCGTTCCACGTCTCCCTGCTCAAGCCGGTGGTCCTTGGTCCCTTCTCCGCTGCTGCCAGTCCAGCTCCTCCACCTATTGCCGATGATGACATCTATGCGGTAAGGGATATCGTGGCCATGAAGACCGTACGAGGTCGGCAGTTCTTCCTGGTGGACTGGGCAGGGTATGGTCCTGAGGATAGGTCCTGGGAGCCCAGGGAGAACGTAGGCACTCCTCTTATCCGTGCCTTCATGTCCCGGTTGCGGGGAGGGGGGCGTGGGGGGGGGGGGTACTGTCACGCTCCCCGGGTCCTCGGCTCCCCTCCCCGGGTCCTCAGCTCCGCTCCCCGGCTCACCTGCCACGCTCCCCTCGTCCCAGCCTCCGGTGCCCGTCCTCCATAGGTCCTCTGGTCGCCGATCCCGGCGTCCGACATCTTCCCAGGCCCTGGCCGGCTCTCCTGCGTCCTCCTCGCAGCCTCCTTCCCTGGCTTCTGGCACCCGGGCCGCGCGCATGCGCATTAGGGCACGCGCGCGGTCACTGACCCTTTCTTAAAGGGCCAGCGTCCAGTAACAGGAAATGAGGTTAGTCAGGTTCAGGGTATAAAGGGGGTTCTTGTCCAAGGGGGCGGGGCCTGATCTTCGTGTTCCCTGAGCTAGGAGTCAGGTCTCCTGGTGTTTATGTGCCTGTACTCACCTATCTCTCTTTGTAGAGCCGTACCTGCCTCGCCATCCAGTCTGCCGTATCCCGAACCCCGCACGCTGTCCGTCTGCCATCCGACAGCACCTGCCATCTCGGATCCCTGCGGTGACCCGTCATCTTGCTCCAGAGGTTCCGGACTCCGCCTGATATCATCTCGGCCTCCGAACCTGAGCTACGTCACCAAGACTACCTTCTGTGACTCCGTGGTCCCAGGGACTCCTCCGCTGTCTTCACTTGCACGGACTATCCTGCTGCCCTTCAGTGCTTCAGCTGCCGGACTCCCTACCTCCATCTTAGAGTTCGGTCCAGTGGATCCACCTCCTGGGTCTGCCCGACCGCCCGACCGTAACATATACAGAAGGAGACAGGAAAGTGGTATTATCTTAATGTAAATTATTTCATAGAAGAAACATGGAAGCAGTACTATCTGGATTTTTTACAGGGAGACAGTACTGATGCTGATGAAGGGGCCTAGACACTTATACAGAGTGGAAGGCAAGCTACAGAGCATGAGATTTGGGAGAGTTCCAGTACATATTAGGCTGGTATGTGCACCAGAAGCAGTTTTCACTTGTGGGGGATAAGGCCAGGTTTTGGTACAAGGACAAGTACAATGTGAGAACTGGAGAAAGCCCACAGTGAATGTTGCCCTTGTGTGCCTCCCTGCAGCACTCCGGAGAGGAATAACTGCTGTGTGATCATGCGGATCTTGGCAGCAGAGCTGACGCTCACATGATCCGATAGCGCAGCACCTTCACAATCTCATTAGTGCAGCCGCTTCCCGCTGTACCGTCATGTGCTGCAATGAAGAGACGCCGGAATCAGTCGTATTAACAGTTCTCCCTCCGCGGGGGATTCGGCCGGCGTTCAGGACGACACATGGCACTCAGTAAAATTAATTTAGCTTTGGATGTGCGAGGCGCCGCATGCAGAGAGCATCATGGGATTACTGGAGAGCGCAGACAATGGTCCCGAATTCTCAGCTATAAACATTGCATTATGTTCCCCGGCTTTCCAACACAAATTGCTTCCCAAAAGCATCCAATCATTCATTCCTGTGCGCAAAATGTATAAATGAATTCTAAATTTTCCTCCCAGCTTTCTTCTGTGCTCATCATCGCCCCCTATTGTGTGGTGCAGTACCACACGCGGCCTGTGCACAGGCCTGGAAGGCAGGCCAAGTTTACTATTCTAATAGGTATTAAAGACATATTTTTGGGGGTTCTTGGGCGAAGAGTTGTTCAGAAAATAGTAGAAAATATGTCACGCTTGTCTGCAGGTTATGTCTGCACCATTGAAGTGATGGAGCTGAGGTGCAGTACCACACGCAGTCTGTGCACAGATCGGGAAGGCAGGGAAAGTTTACTATTCTAATAGGTATTAAGGACACATTTTGGGGGTTCTTGGGCGAAGGGTTGTCCAGAAAATAGAGGTTATGTCTGCACCATTGAAGTGATGGAGCTGAGGTGCAGTACCACACGCAGCCTGTGCACAGATCAGGAAGGCAGGGAAAGTTTATTATTCTAATAGGTATTAAGGACACATTTTGGGGGGTTCTTGGTCGAAGGGTTGTCCAGAAAATAGAAAAAAATGTGTCACACTTGTCTACAGGTTGTGTCAGCAACATTGAAGTTATAGAGCAGAGGTGCAGTACCACACGCGGCCTGTGCACAGGCCTGGAAGGCAGGGCAAGTTTACTATTCTAATAGGTATTAAGGACACATTTTGGGGGCTCTTGGACGAAGAGTTGTCCAGAAAATAGAAGAATAAAATGTGTCACGCTTGTGCACAAGCTATGTCTGGCATTACAGCTTAGTAACATTGAAGTGATGGAGCAGAGGTGCAGTACCACACGCAGCCTGTGCAAAGGTGTGGCGCTATTTATTGAAGAAAGCAGCCAGTTATCAAGTATATATACACCACCCGTCTGCATCCCCAATATTAGACTATCATAGTCCCTCGGAAACAGCACATGGTGCCAAGCCAGTGACACCTGCGCCAATCTCTGTGAAATGAAATCAGACTCAGACGCATTACAAAGGGGATTACACGGGCATTTGTGGGATTACCGGAAGCTTCTGGACGGGATGAATTATGAACGGAGATACAATAGAAAAAAAAAATGATGATGAAAACTAAAATTAAATGATCAATCAATGACAACTTACCCCAGCAAAACCTGGGATTTTGGGAGTCAGATCTGTGGCGATCCACTGAGAACCCTGCGGCGCTCATAACTAACCATACTCATTAGCTCTTACAGAACATGTTGGCGTCTCCTAGAAAAGGAAAGAAACTCCTGGGCTCCGCCTTCCGCACTCATGGGTCCCGCCTCCTGGACTCATGGGTCCCGCCTCCTGGACTCATGAGCCCCGCCTCCTGGACTCATGGGTCCCGCCTCCTGGACCCATGTGTCTTGCGTCCTGGACTCATGGGTCCCACCTCCTGGACTCTTAGGTCCTATTTCCTAGACTCATGGGTCATGCCTCCTGGTCTCATTCATGGGTCCAGCCTCCTGGACTCATGGGGCCCCATCTCCTGGACTCATTCATGGGTCCTGCCTCCTAGACTCATGGGTCCCACCTCTTGGACTCATGTGTCCCGCCTCCTGGGTCCCTCCTTCTGGACTCATGGGTCCCGCCTCCTAGACTCATGGGTCCCGCCTCCTAGACTCATGGGTTCCGCCTCCTAGACTCATGGGTTCCGCCTCCTAGACTCATGGGTCCCAGCCTCCTAGACTCATGGATCCCAGCCTCCTAGACTCATGGGTCCCAGCCTCCTAGACTCATGGTTCCAGCCTCCTAGACTCATGGGTCCCGCCTCCTAGACTCATGGGTCCCGCCTCCTAGACACATGGGTCCCGCCTCCTAGACACATGGGTCCCGCCTCCTAGACTCATGGGTCCCGCCTCCTAGACTCATGGGTCCCGCCTCCTAGACTCATGGGTCCCGCCTCCTAGACTCATTCATGGTTCCCGCCTCCTAGACTCATTTATGGTTCCCGCCTTCTAGACTCATGGGTCCCGCCTCCTAGACTCATGGGTTCCGCCTCCTAGACTCATGGGTCCCAGCCTCCTAGACTCATGGGTCCCAGCCTCCTAGACTCATGGGTCCCAGCCTCCTAGACTCATGGGTCCCAGCCTCCTAGACTCATGGGTCCCAGCCTCCTAGACTCATGGTTCCAGCCTCCTAGACTCATGGGTCCCGCCTCCTAGACTCATGGGTCCCGCCTCCTAGACACATGGGTCCCGCCTCCTAGACTCATGGGTCCCGCCTCCTAGACTCATGGGTCCCGCCTCCTAGACTCATGGGTCCCGCCTCCTAGACTCATGGGTCCCGCCTCCTAGACTCATGGGTCCCGCCTCCTAGACACAAGGGTCCCGCCTCCTAGACTCATAGGTCCCGCCTCCTAGACTCATGGGTCCCGCCTCCTAGACTCATGGGTCCCGCCTCCTAGACTCATGGGTCCCGCCTCCTAGACTCATGGGTCCCGCCTCCTAGACTCATTCATGGTTCCCGCCTCCTAGACTCATTTATGGTTCCCGCCTTCTAGACTCATGGTTCCAGCCTCCTAGACTCATTCATGGTTCCCGCCTCCTAGACTCATTTATGGTTCCCGCCTTCTAGACTCATGGGTCCCGCCTCCTGGATTCCTGAATTAATTGAATTATTTGATCAATCATATAATTCTGACTGTCTGCGGTCACCACTAGGGGGAGTTCACTGCACATGGTTTATAAATCTATATAGAGTGAGTTCCCCCTAGTGGTGGTTCCAGGTAGTCATTGTGTCAATGTCAAGCAGATGAAGCAGTCCGGGGCTCGCTCACGCGCTAACGCTCAATACATCCTATGTAAAATATTGACCTGGTGCCTATTACTACCCACAATTCTCTGCATCCTCCTGATTGTCTATCCTTTGCTGTGCTGACAGCTTTAATTGCTTTTCTGATAGATGACACTGACAGTAGAGGAGCGTCCCGTGATAGATGGTACAGGGGAGGACGCCTGGGTACCCTAGCTCATCAGCACGGTGACAAATCAATTAGATCGCCCATTGTATATTATCCTGCATCACAACAAGGGTTTTTAAGCCATGCCGGCACATACTGTAGTATTGCTGAAAATTAGAGTAATACCCCTCTGCGGTTCTCCAATGGTTCACTGTTATGGGCTCACCTGATGAGGAGGACTGTCTAAGCCGTAGGTCAAGGTGAGCCACATAGACTGAAAGCGATACGTGCCGGACAGCACATAGATCAGCGAGAACCAGGACAGCAGGCAAACAAGCAAAACAGCAACACCAGAAGATACAGAGCCAGGAGTGTGGATATACACAGGTATAATAGATGTATGGTCTGTCCAGAATTTGCAACAGATAAATGGTTAATAGCAGCATTGTATGCAACCAGCAGATTCATGGTCAATAGTAGAGACTTATGCAATCAGCAAACAAATGTCTAACTGCAGGCAGCAGTGATAAAGAAACAAAATGCATACTTGCTTGCAGACAGGATATACAGGGGTATAACAGATGTACAGTCTTTCCATGAATTGCAACAGATAAATGGTTAATGGCAGCGTTTTATGCTACCAGCAGATTGATGGTCAATGGTAGAGGCCTATGCAATCAGCAAACAAATGTCTAACTGCAGGCAGCAGTGATAAAGAAACAAAATGCATACTTGCTTGCAGACAGGATATACACACTAAATACTGATTGATCACTATATACATAAAACAGGTCCAAAATTATAATACAAAAAAATGAAAAAACAGAAGTGAAGCATTTAATAAACAAACTGTAAATTTTATTGATTAAAAAGTCAGAATTGTTAACAATTTTGACTATTTTTAATCAATAAAATGTACAGTTTGTTTATTAAGTGCGTCACTTCTGGGGTTTTTTCAGGAGTCACACTTTTGCAGCAATGTTATAGTGTGAACAGCATCAGTATTACCAGAGCTGTTTGTTATGCTTGCAGCAGACAAATGGTTAACTGCAGGTCTGAGCCAGGAGATAAATGTAGATAGATAATTGCTGTTTGTTATGTTTGCAGCAGACTAATGGTTAACTGCAGGTCTAAGCCAGGAGAGAAATGTAGATAGATGATTGCTGTTTGTTATGCTTGTAGCAGAAAAATGGTTAACTGCAGGTCTGAGCTAGGAGATAAATGTAGATAGATGATTGCTGTTTGTTATGCTTGCAGCACACTAATGGTTAACTGCAGATCTGAGCCAGGAGATAAATGTAGATAGATAATTGCTGTTTGTGATGCTTGCAGCAGACTAATGGTTAACTGCAGGTCTAAGCCAGGAGATAAATGTAGATAGATAATTGCTGTTTGTTATGCTTGCAGCAGACTAATGGTTAACTGCAGGTCTAAGCCAGGAGATAAATGTAGATAGATAATTGCTGTTTGTTATGCTTGCAGCAGACTAATGGTTAACTGCAGGTCTGAGCCAGGAGAGAAATGTAGATAGATGATTGCTGTTTGTTATGCTTGTAGCAGAAAAATGGTTAACTGCAGGTCTGAGCTAGGAGAGAAATGTAGATAGATGATTGCTGTTTGTTATGCTTGCAGCAGACAAATTGTTAACAGCAGATCTGAGCCAGGAGATAAATGTAGATAGATAATTGATGTTTGTTATGCTTGCAGCAGACTAATGGTTAACTGCAGGTTTGAGCCAGGAGAGAAATGTAGATAGATGATTGCTGTTTGTTATGCTTGCAGCAGAAAAATGGTTAAGTGCAGGTCTGCACCAGGAGATAAATGTAAATAGATAATTGCTTTGTTATGCTTGCAGCAGAAAAATGGTTAACTGCAGGTCTGAGCCAGGAGATAACTGTAGATAGATAATTGCTGTTTGTTATGCTTGCAGCAGAGAAATGGATAACTGCAGGTCTGCACCAGGAGATAAATGTAAATAGATAATTGCTTTGTTATGCTTGCAGCAGAAAAATGGTTAACTGCAGGTCTGAGCCAGGAGATAACTGTAGATAGATAATTGCTGTTTGTTATGCTTGCAGCAGACGAATGGTTAACTGCATGTGTGAGCCATGAGATAAATGTAGATAGATGATTGCTGTTTGTTATGCTTGCAGCAGACGAATGGTTAACTGCAGGTCTGAGCCAGGAGATAAATGTAGATAGATAATTGCTGTTTGTTATGCTTGCAGCAGACTAATGGTTAACTGCAGGTCTGAGCCAGGAGATAAATGTAGATAGATTATTAACAAGGCAGGAGTTTGCAGAGATGATTAGACAGGTAAGGCTGCTTACACACCTCCGGGTTTTCCTATGCGGCACAATCCGGCACTTTGCAGGAAAAACGCAACCGTTTTTTTTTTGCCACCGGTTGCATTTTTCCTGCATAGACTTGCATTAGTGCCGCATTGTGCCGCATGTGCTTGCGTCCCGTCTGGTTTTTGCCGCATGCGGCAGATTTAGCCAATGCGGCGGCCGGATGGAACGTTGCCTGGCACGTTTTTTTGTGCGGCATAAAAAAAAACGCATCGCGCCGCATCCGACCGATGCGGCGCATTTTCCAATGCATGTCTATAGACGCCGGATGCGGCGCGATGCGGCAAAAACCGCATCCGGCCGCCGCATGTGGTTTTTGCCACTGTGCATGCTCAATAGCCTGCCGCAAGCGGCAAAAACCAGACGGGCCGCATTTAAAAAACTTATGCAAAGGATGCAGTTTTTTCGCCGCATCCGTTGCATAGACTTTAGAGCCGGACTGGCCGGCTCTGCCGCTATCGGATGTGTGAAAGCAGCCTTACAGATATGGATGGTGAAGCAAAATTCCAGAATTATACATGGTGACAGAAGATAAAGCATACTGAATACTCCGACAGTACCAAGTTGTCTGAGTTGGTGTCATGAGAGGTTCTGCTCTGCACAGACCTGTTGGCACGGCGTTATCAGACTCTGTTCACACTACAGAGTCTGACAAGCAACCTGAGGCTTCTGGATTGTTCAGCCAGAGCCGGGCATTGGCTGGTTCAGGTTCTCTGGTCTTCAGATCTGCAGGAGCTAATTTCTACAGACTTCTGAGCAGAACCTAAGAGCTCAGGTTGCTGATTGCCTCGTGCAGCTGTCTCTTGCCTATTTAAATCCCAGCTCCTTCCAGTATGTGGCGATGATAGCTTCAGCATAAGCTCCAGCGATACCGGTCTTGGTAGTTATCCAGTTTATGGTGATCCGTGTTGCACTTCTCAGTGGTGTGAACGATCCCCTGTTGTGTGTTACTTCCTCCCCCCGGTACACATATTGTTTCTCCTGTGTGTTTCGAGTGCTGTGTGTACGACTGTCCGTGTCATTTTATGGGGTTTTGTCTTTGTGTTTTTCGGCCCGCCCCAAGGAAGAGATGGAGTAAGGTCAGGGATTGGACAGGAGTTAGGGTCACGCTGGGGGCTCGGACCTGGCTACCATCAAGCCTACCTCAGAGATAAGGGACAACGCAGGGTCTCGAGTCTGAGGGCCCGCCTAGGGGCCATGTGCTTTTTAACGCAGTTTGATATTAAGGTCAGAAGATTTTTACTCCGTCAGGACTGTTTTCGTCTTCTTAAATTTGATTTAAAAAAAATACAGGATGGAAAAAAATGAATCCAAATGACATTAACAAGTAATTATGAACCTGAATGTGGCAGAGTGGGCGGTGTAGTCCTGTCTCCCGCTGACGGTGACATATGTGAGGTCTGTGGTGTAATGGATTTCATCAGTGTAAGTAGCTGTTCGTACGGGAGACCTGCCGAGACCTCCCCGCTGTCCTACACAATGGCCGCCACTTTATCCTCCAATTACTGCAACAATGGCTCCAGGTGAGAAGTCGACGACCACTTCTGGCTGTAATAATAGATTACGCACCGCGCTACACGCTGGAGTCAATAATACGAGCCGCCATCCATCATAATCCACCCCGGCTCCATAATAACTGTACAAATAAAGAGCTGTATACACATAACTTCCTATATACCTACAGAAGGATCAATAGCTGCTCAGAGGGAGAGATCGCAAGCCCAAATTGTCCATGGGGTACGGATTATTTACCAACTTTTAGGAAAATATGTAAGCTCCGCCCACAGGAATGACCATATATGGGCAATTTTAATAAACCACGCCCACTTGAGGCCGAATGGGTATGACAACTGGAATCCTCCACCCAAAATTGGGTTGTCACTTCCCTTTCTACGCTCCTCTTGGCAGATGATGGAAAATTGATTAGTCAGTGTAGCGCCGGCGTCTCTGCAGAGATGCCGACTTACAGCGTCCTCCCCCGGTCATCCCTGTGCTCTCCTGCCTTCCTTCCCCCCGGGACCTGTAGATGACGCACAGGGTTCCTGAGAGTGCACCTAAGACCCACGTGCTCACACCAGCCCTCCGCTTAAAGGGTCTGCGCGTCATTTCCCGGAAATGTATTTAAGGCACCCTCCCATTAGGGGAGGTGCCTGCACAACACCTTCAGTTAGTCAGTCAGTCTGCTACCTAGCTAGTTGTCCTGTCCTGAGCTCCTGTCCTGTTATTCCTATGTCGTCTCCAGTACCTGCCTTCCAATACTTGTCTATCCCTGCCGTACCCACCATTCCTGTCCATACCCGCCTGTCCAGCCTGCCTCAGTCATCTTGCCTGTACCTGAGTCTGTCCTGGGGGTAGCTGCCACAGTCCTGGTCACTGCCCTGGCAGTGTTACCCGGCATCCACCTGGCGGTGGGCACTTATTTAAGCCCCTCCCACTATAGGGTAAGCCCGGGGTCCCCCTGTGATACAGTAGGTCCACTAATCCCGTTTGCCACCTCTACACCGTCCGCAAGCATTAGTCAGTAGGGGGCAGCGGTGAGCATCCCAAATAAGATGGAGCCTATATACTGAAAAGGATGTTTTTTTTGGAGGGGGGGATAGGTCAGCAGAATGGGATCAGTGGGGGTTCAGACCCTCAATGATCAGCGGAAAGAAGCGTTTCATTCTTTGTGATCGGGAGGGACCCTAAATGTTAAGAGCCCCCCGATCACACCAGGACTGGCCATGTTATATTGCAGCAGGATAACGCTCCCATTACAGTCCCCATTTTCAGTTTATTTATATGCTCTGAGCTAAAAATACGCCGTCCCCTTAAGTACCATGTGAAATCCAAGCTGACAGCCCCGGGATCCGAAATCTCAGGCTCCACCGATGAGTCCCACTGCTAAAAATGTCAAAATAATGGAGTTAATAAGGATTCTTCAGAGAATCCGGGCACAGTATTATATGTATATTCAACTCATGCAGCGGTGGTCGCCATCAGCTATTGAAGAACTACAACTCCCAGCATGCCCTGATAGTTGCAGACTGTGTCCTCATGACAGGGGCTTAGCTAAAGGTCAAATTGCCCTTCAGCTGCATCACTGGCAATGTTACCTTAAGCCTATGTAGCTGGTAAGTACATTCCTGGTGGTCTAGGGCAGACCTGGACCTCGGCGGGGGCCCATACGGAGAGAAGCAGCGTGAGGGGCCCGTACAAGAGAAGCAGCAGCCGGGGCTCCTAGGAAAACAGCATAGGCACAGCCTGGACATGTGAAAGAGAAGCAGCTCAGCGGGGGGCTCGTACGTAGGTTCCTGAGGACGGGACAAAAAGAACAAATATTTGGGGTGTAGTGGTGTAGTATATGGGTATGTAGTTTTACAGGTGTGGTATATGGGGGGTGTAGTGGTGTAGTATATAGTGGTGTAGTTTTATAGGGGTGTAGTGGTGTAGTATAATACAGGTGTACATAGGGGTGTAGTATAATACAGGTGTATATAGGGGTGTAGTGGTGTAGTATAATACAGGTGTATATAGGGGTGTAGTGGTGTAGTATAATACAGGTGTATATAGGGGTGTAGTATAATACAGGTGTATATAGGGGTGTAGTATAATACAGGTGTATATAGGGGTGTAGTATAATACAGGTGTATATAGGGGTGTAGTGGTGTAGTATAATACAGGTGTATATAGGGGTGTAGTATAATACAGGTGTATATAGGGGTGTAGTATAATACAGGTGTATATAGGGGTGTAGTATAATACAGGCGTATATAGGGGTGTAGTGGTGTAGTATAATACAGGTGTATATAGGGGTGTAGTATAATACAGGTGTATATAGGGGTGTAGTGGTGTAGTATAATACAGGTGTATATAGGGGTGTAGTATAATACAGGTGTATATAGGGGTGTAGTGGTGTAGTATAATACAGGTGTATATAGGGGTGTAGTATAATACAGGTGTATATAGGGGTGTAGTGGTGTAGTATAATACAGGTGTATATAGGGGTGTAGTATAATACAGGTGTATATAGGGATGTAGTATAATACAGGTGTATATAGGGGTGTAGTATAATACAGGTGTATATAGGGGTGTAGTGGTGTAGTATAATACAGGTGTATATAGGGATGTAGTATAATACAGGTGTATATAGGGGTGTAGTATAATACAGGTGTATATAGGGGTGTAGTATAATACAGGTGTATATAGGGATGTAGTATAATACAGGTGTATATAGGGGTGTAGTGGTGTAGTATAATACAGGTGTATATAGGGATGTAGTATAATACAGGTGTATATAGGGGTGTAGTATAATACAGGTGTATATAGGGGTGTAGTGGTGTAGTATAATACAGGTGTATATAGGGGTGTAGTATAATACAGGTGTATATAGGGGTGTAGTATAATACAGGTGTACATAGGGGTGTAGTATAATACAGGTGTATATAGGGGTGTAGTGGTGTAGTATAATACAGGTGTATATAGGGATGTAGTATAATACAGGTGTATATAGGGGTGTAGTGGTGTAGTATAATACAGGTGTATATAGGGATGTAGTATAATACAGGTGTATATAGGGGTGTAGTATAATACAGGTATATATAGGGGTGTAGTATAATACAGGTGTATATAGGGGTGTAGTATAATACAGGTGTATATAGGGGTGTAGTATAATACAGGTGTATATAGGGGTGTAGTATAATACAGGTATATATAGGGGTGTAGTATAATACAGGTGTATATAGGGGTGTAGTATAGTACAGGTGTAATATATAGGGGTGTAGTGGTGCAGTTTATTACAGGTGTAGTATATAGTGGTGTAGTATATTACAGGTGTATATAGGGGTGTAGTGATGTAGTATATAGTGGTATAGTATATAGAGGTGTAGTTTATTATAGGTGTAGTGTATAGGGATGTAGTGATGTATATTATAGGTGCAGTATGTGGCGGGTGTAGTGATGTAGTATATGGGGATTGTGTGTGTATGTATGTATACAGTGTGTGTATGTGTATATATATTATATAGACACACATTATAAATATGCGTGCGTGTGTGTGTGTGTGTGTGTGTGTGTGTATGTATGTATGTATGTATGTATGTATGTATGTATGTATATATATATATACATACATACATACATACATACATACATACAAATATATATATATAGTAGAACCGATTTTATTATATTAGTCCGGCCCTCTAAAAGCATCCCAATTTCTCATGCGGCCCCATGGGAAAATTAATTGCCCACCCCTGGTCTAGGGGGTGATGTCTGATTCTGGTGATCAGCATCTCTAGTGACCTAGGACAGTAGTGGGTCAATTTCTGTATCCATGCTTGGCTTTAGGCAGTGAAAGTGTAAGTTTAAGGCTCCTTGATGGTCTAAGCTGGTGAAAGTGGTAATGTCAGGATCCCTGGTTTTCTAGGAAAGAGATGGCGGTAATATCAGTATACCTGGTGCTCTACAGCAGTGAAGAGGTTAATGTCAGTATCCCTGGTGGTCTACAGCAGTGAAGAGGTTAATGTCAGTATCCCTGGTGGTCTAGGAAAGAGATGGCGGTAATATCAGTATCCCTGGTGGTCTACAGCAGTGAAGAGGTTAATGTCAGTATCCCTGGTGGTCTCGGACAGAGATGGCAGTAATATCAGTATCCCTGGTGGTGTACAGCAGTGAAGAGGTTAATGTCAGTATCCCTGGTGGTCTAAAGTAGTGACCGTGCTAATGTCAGTATCCCTGGTGGTCTGGGAAAGAGATGGCGGTAATATCAGTATCCCTGGTGGTCTAGGACAGAGATGGCGGTACTATCAGTATCCCTGGTGGTCTACAGCAGTGAAGAGGTTAATGTCAGTATCCCTGGTGGTCTAGGACAGAGATGGCGGTACTATCAGTATCCCTGGTGGTCTACAGCAGTGAAGAGGTTAATGTCAGTATCCCTGGTGGTCTGGGAAAGAGATGGCGGTAATATCAGTATCCCTGGTGGTCTAGGACAGAGATGGCGGTACTATCAGTATCCCTGGTGGTCTACAGCAGTGAAGAGGTTAATGTCAGTATCCCTGGTGGTCTAAAGTAGTGATTGTTCTAATATCAGTATCCCTGATGGTCTAGGAAAAAGATGGCGGTAATATCAGTATCCCTGGTGGTATAAAGTAGTGTCCATGCTAATGTCAGTATCCCTGGTGGTCTAGCACAGAGATGGCGGTAATATCAGTATCCCTGGTGGTCTACAGCAGTGAAGAGGTTAATGTCAGTATCTCTGGTGGTCTAGGGTAGAGAAGGAGGATAGAATTCATTACAACTGGTGTTCTCAGACAATGAGGATGTTACTTTCCCCATCCCTGGTGGTATAGAGTAGTGAGGGGGCTAATGTATGGATGATTGGTGGTCTCAGGAAAGCAAATTAAAGAATTTCACAATCCATAATGGAGGTCAGTGGAAAAGTAATCCTGCATAATAGGGGTCCAGGGGCTAGTAACCCCTCTAAACCCCAGCATTGCCCTGGTTATAACTTCCTCCCTGCACTGATAATAGAGGGAAGAAGGGGACTGTGTATATGTAATAGTAATTGCACAGGTCCTTGTAAGATCAGGCAGAGCGATTAATCAGCGATCTGCCCAATGATTAAGTGAAGAGTCAGTGGTACAGAGCACTTGGTCACAGATGCTTACATACGGTAGTCCTAAGTGTTTTTCCATACTGGGTAACCTCTTCAGCCGGAAATATTACTTTTTATGTAGGGGCTGAGACCCTGATTCCGGTGATGTATCATTTAGTTTACTGAGTGCTGCAGTTGTGATACAATCACAGTTTTCTCTCCTTCAGATATAGCAAAGCTCGGAATTCTGAGGTGTGTATAACCCCGCCCACACCACTGATTGGTTGTTTACAGTGTACAATCAGTGCTGGGGGTGTGGTAGTGCTGAGCTGTGTATAGCCCCCGCCCACACCACTGATTGGTTGTTTACAGTGTACAATCAGTGGTGGGGACCTGCTTGGACCAGGAGGCATGAGGCAGCTAGTCCAGTCCTGATAATCTCCTGCTGATAAAACACTCATTGTATTGAAACAGCAAAACGCAGTCCAGTAAGCAACACATCGCTGGAATCAAGGTGTCAGCCCCTACATCACATAGCAAAAATCTGCTGACAGATACAATTTTGGGAGGAATTGGCAATAAGGTCATGAAGGGGGTATTGACACAAACTGGGTCCCTGGCAAAATCGCCATAATGGGGGACCAGTTTGGTTTTTGATCCAGGTCCCCTATTTTCCATATTTAGGGATATTTTAAAGTCTAAAATTGGATAATTTAAAATGTACCTCTAGAAATACCTTAAACCAACCCCAGATGCCTGTTACAGCAGATCCAGGGGGATCCGATGCCCTAAACCAACCCCAGATGCCTGTTATAGAAGATCCAAGCTGGATCCGATGCCCTAAACCAACCCCAAATGTCTGTTATAGCAGATCCAGGGTGGATCCGATGCCCTTAACCAACCCCAGATGCCGGTTATAGCAGATCCAGGGTGGATCCGATGCCCTTAACCAACCCCAGTTGCCGGTTATAGCAGACCCATGGTGGATCCAATGCCCTAAACCAACCCCAGATGCCGGTTATAGCAGATCCATGCTGGATCCGATGCCCTAAACCAACCCCAGTTGCCGGTTATAGCAGATCCATGCTGGATCCGATGCCCTAAACCAACCCCAGATGCCGGTTATAGCAGATCCATGCTGGATCCGATGCCCTAAACCAACCCCAGTTGCCGGTTATAGCAGATCCAGGGTGGATCCGATGCCCTAAACCAACCCCAGTTGCCGGTTATAGCAGATCCAGGGTGGATCCGATGCCCTAAACCAACCCCAGTTGCCGGTTATAGCAGATCCAGGGTGGATCCGATGCCCTAAACCAACCCCAGATGCCGGTTATAGCATACCCAGGGTGGATCCGATGCCCTTAACCAACCCCAGATGCCGGTTACAGCAGATCCAGGCTGGATCCGTGAGTTATCACTTTTCCATGATGCTCCGGTATAAATGGCGCCGGTGGAGATCCGCAGGCTGCGCTCGGTGCCGTAGAATAACGTTCCAGACATAAAGCTTTATGTAACGTTCCCTTGATGGTAATGCTCCTCCCGGGGGCGCCGGCCGTATACTGCGCTGCTCATTATATCACCCAGGACCGTGCTGCTGTGACAATGGGAACAATATGGAGCCCGGAAAATGACTTTACACTACACAGAAGCCATTACACACTTCTATCAGATCCATAGTTAATCTGAATAATTGCAGTTTAGCAGCACGAAACATGGGCCCCTGGGGAGCGGCGCGGGGAGTTAACACATCAGGGGCCAATATGCCAAATGCTGACAGTGCCCCACGAGTGGTGTTTAAAAATGGGAAAACGCAGCCCAGAACACTCATCAGTGCATGAGTGGAACAAGTGTTAAAGAATTAGAGAATAAAGATTCATAAATATGCTCATGATTACAGCGACCCAACTTATCCACACCCCTGATAGGCAAAACACTGGGAAAGCTGAATGCCAACACCATATTGATTGTCAATCAGCTTTGTAATGCGTCCCTGCATGTTTCCTAACCCTCCTTCCGGCAGGGACGCCGGCTTGCTCCCCTTCGTGAGCCGTGTTTCTGTGTCCTCCTGCCCTGCTGGGTCTTCCTGCTCCCAGGGCCTGTATATACCTTACTTAGGGGGCGCGTGCGCGCTCCATGCCTGTTAAAGGGG
Source organism: Anomaloglossus baeobatrachus (assembly GCF_048569485.1). Classification (NCBI taxonomy): domain Eukaryota; kingdom Metazoa; phylum Chordata; class Amphibia; order Anura; family Aromobatidae; genus Anomaloglossus; species Anomaloglossus baeobatrachus. Next base: position 283,056,152 of record NC_134359.1, on the reverse strand, counting down.
CAGCACGTCTAAATCAGGAAGTGCTTCTCAGTCTGTGGTTGAGAAGCTATGGGTTTTTAAGGCATCCTCCGCCTTAGGGAGGTGCCTGAGCAATGTGTACTTTCAGCTTTCCTTTATATTTGCTAGTTGTTAGGTCCCTCCAGTACTCGTCCTGTGTACCCAAACCTGTGTTCAAGAAATCAGAACCTGTCATGTGAACTCGACCCTGAGATTTTGAACAAGTACCAGTCATGTGTACCAGTTTGTACCAGCCATCCTGCCTGTATCTGCCCTCCAGTCTGTACCAGCCGTCCTGCCTGTATCTGCCGTCCCGTCTGTACCAGCCATCCTGCCTGTATCTGCCCTCCAGTCTGTACCAGCCGTCCTGCCTGTATCTGCCCTCCCGTCTGTACCAGCCATCCTGCCTGTATCTGCCCTCCAGTCTATACCAGCCATCCTGCCTGTATCTGCCCTCCAGTCTGTACCAGCCGTCCTGCCTGTATCTGCCCTCCAGTCTGTACCAGCCGTCCTGCCTGTATCTGCCCTCCAGTCTGTGCCAGCCGTCCTGCCTGTATCTGCCCTCCAGTCTATACCAGCCGTCCTGCCTGTATCTGCCCTCCAGTCTATACCAGCCATCCTGCCTGTATCTGCCCTCCAGTCTGTATCAGCCGTCCTGCCTGTATCTGCCCTCCAGTCTGTACCAGCCGTCCTGTCTGTATCTGCCCTCCAGTCTATACCAGCCGTCCTGCCTGTATCTGCCCTCCAGTCTATACCAGCCGTCCTGCCTGTATCTGCCCTCCAGTCTATACCAGCCGTCCTGCCTGTATCTGCCCTCCAGTCTGTATCAGCCGTCCTGCCTGTATCTGCCCTCCAGTCTGTACCAGCCGTCCTGCCTGTATCTGCCCTCCAGTCTGTACCAGCCGTCCTGCCTGTATGTGCCCTCCAGTCTGTACCAGCCGTCCTGCCTGTATCTGCCCTCCAGTCTGTACCAGCCGTCCTGCCTGTATCTGCCCTCCAGTCTGTACCAGCCGTCCTGTCTGTATCTGCCCTCCAGTCTATACCAGCCGTCCTGCCTGTATCTGCCCTCCAGTCTATACCAGCCGTCCTGCCTGTATCTGTCCTCCAGTCTATACCAGCCGTCCTGCCTGTATCTGCCCTCCAGTCTGTACCAGCCGTCCTGCCTGTATCTGCCCTCCAGTCTGTACCAGCCGTCCTGCCTGTATCTGCCCTCCAGTCTGTGCCAGCCGTCCTGCCTGTATCTGCCCTCCAGTCTGTACCAGCCGTCCTGCCTGTATCTGCCCTCCAGTCTGTACCAGCCGTCCTGCCTGTATCTGCCCTCCAGTCTGTACCAGCCGTCCTGCCTGTATCTGCCCTCCAGTCTGTACCAGCCGTCCTGCCTGTATCTGTGGCGCCCTGGTCTAGTCACAGGTACTACAACATGCGCCCCCACCCTGAGACAGGCACATCAGCCAGACACAAAATCCTTGTTGCCTCCCTCCAGGGGCTGATGTCCACACCAGGTGGGGTGGAGCCAGGCGGTTGGCCCCACCCACTGAGGAGTTCACAGTCCTGGAGGCGGGAGAAGGAAGTCAGTGCAGTGGAGAGGAGTTGAGTTAGGAAAGTGAAGTGAAGGAGTGAGGAGTGGAGTAGTAGAGGAGCAGTCTGACCGTGTCCGGGTACGTGGCCCGGGCACTAAGAGCAAGGTTGGCAGACGGTGGTGGCCGTCTGCAGGAGAGGCGAATCAACGTGGAACCGTAGGACCGGGGACGGGCGGTGGCCCGCCGGTACCGAACCGGGGAGCGAAGTGAAGCGAGCACACACAGGCAGGGCCTGCGGACCCCGACCAGGCTTGGAGTCGCCATTAGAGGTCAAATCCGTCAGTGACCGGAACCCCAGGGGTTTCCTAACAGCCAAGACCCGATTGAAGGCAACCGTCCGACCAGTAGAAGGAAATACAGCTACCGCCACAGCTAGAGTTCCAAGGGCCAGAGCCTGCGGGCAAAAGGGCTCCTCCGGCACATATACACGCTGGGGAGCGGGTTACCGGTGGGAATCCATCGGGACCGAACATACACAAAGCTGCAGGGAAAGGCAGCCACCACCAACCGTCCGGGAGAAGTCACAACAGCCGGCTGCGGGACCCGTCCATCCAGCCGTTTGGTTTACCAGAGACTTTGCGTACATTTGTGGCTCAGTGAGTACAACCGTGCCATTCGGCACCGCGCTGCGCAGTCCAGGCGACCCTGCACCTTGCCAACCCTGCCTCCCCGTCACCTCACCGGGCCCCGGGACCACCAACCCCTACCCACGGAGGGGGAGAATAACATCCCAGCTGCTCCCTGCCATCGCTCCCGGGATCCCCGTCACCAGCAGCGGTGGTGCCCAACCTCAGCACAACCCGTGGGTGGCGTCACGGACTAAATCCCCCAAACCAACCACCCCTTTCACTCACGGGCGAGGAGCGCCGATCGAGTCCCCGGATCCGGCCCACTGCTCGAGCCACCGAGCAGCCGTCACAGCAGCGCTGGACCCGAGCGTTAGCGAGCGCAGCGGCGTCCTCCCCGCCCGCGACATATCTGCCCTCCAGTCTGTATCAGCCGTCCTGCCTGTATCAGCGGTCCCGTCTGATACCCTGATTCCAAATCCCTTTCCTGACCTTTGGGATCAGCTGCTGCAGTACCTGGCACTGCCCTGGAGTGGCACCTGGCACCTGTAGCATCAAGCCTATTCACACCATCAGTGCCTTTAGTGAGGAACCAGGCATCCGCTTAGTCAAGCCCCCCCCCCAAGGTAAGCCCGGCCCGGCCCCCACCCACCAGGGCCAGCAATTAAAGCTCAATATGAACTATTTAGATTAGGCCGCTAAAGTAGGGCACATTCACTATCGTAAAACGAGAGGAGAATGCATTGTGTCTTAGTGTGGGCAGCTCGGCGGGGCTTTATGCCAGGGCTGGTGGGCATCTACCGCTGCTGCAGTTGTATCAATCATGCCACGACCATCTATCAGCGCTGCCTCCAGTCTCCATCGCTAGACAAGTGGGAAGAATCACAGTGTACCCTGCATTTATCTTAATCTTTCAGCCTTTGCCAAGGCACTGTGGCACTCATGCCGCTTAACAGGTTGTGTGCCGGAGTGTACAAGAAAAATCCTCAGTCTGAGTGAGTATAATGAGTTATAAGGGGACCTGTCACTTAAAGGGGATCCGTCTCTTGCCATAAATATGTTGTTTTTTTAATTTTGTGTAAATGCCGCTGTTCTCCCGAATCCGACGTCGTCTTTTTTGTGTTCCTGCGCCTCTCTGTTCCTGAGATATGGCCCTCTCTTCCTGACACATACATCTACTCTTTTTACCAAGTGGGTGTGGTCATCAACTCCTATCTTGAACACCCAGATGGCTAAAAATAGTAGATTTATATACAGGGAAGAAAAGGCCATATCTCAGGAACGGAGAGGCGCAGAAACAAAAGAAAAACAGCGCCGGATTCAGGAGACCAGCGGCAATTACACCAAGTAAAAATGATTAAGACGGGTGACAGGTTCTTATTGAATGAATATTGCTCCCTGTTATCATCTATTTTGGGGTGCTGAGAAGCTTACTGTCTACTAGATAAGGAGTCAGTCTCCTCTAGTGGTTATCCACGTTCGGTGGTGCCCAGCACAAAACCCCCTGCTGAGTCCCTAAGCTTAAACAGCAACCATCAGGACCACTAGGAGTAAATTGGCTGCTATACTGGTCAACAGATGCCATACACAGCTGTATACATTATGGCCACTTAGGAAAAGCAGCACGCAACCAAATTTTCATATATGCCTCCATCCATAACTTAAAGGACACAGGGAGCTGTTGCAATAGCTTCTACTCTCTTCTATCCTTTTGTTCCTGCACTTACATACATCAGCCTATTGGTGGTGCTGTGTGCAAAGCTTATGCATTGTCACAATGATCGGGGCTCCTAAGCTGTCCCTCCAGCTAGGGGACCCTACGTAATGCAAAATCTCAGGGATACTCCTGATGGTGGAGAGGCCTGAGTCTCCTTCCTTGCCCTGCTCCTGACCAGCTCATAAGCTTTTCCTCAAGCTAAGGGGCCCTATGCTATCCCTATTCTCAGGGATACTCCTGATGGTGGAGAGGCCTGAGTCTCCTTCCTGGCCCTGCTCCTCACCAGCTCCTAAGCTTTTCCTCAAGCTAAGGGGCCCTATGCTATCCCTATTCTCAGGGATACTCCTGATGGTGGAGAGGCCCGAGTCTCCTTCCTTGCCCTGCTCCTGACCAGCTCCTAAGCTTTTCCTCAAGCTAAGGGGCCCTATGTTATCCCTATTCTCGGGGATACTCCTGATGGTGGAGAGGCCTGAGTCTCCTTCCTGGCCCTGCTCCTGACCAGCTCCTAAGCTTTTCCTCAAGCTAAGGGGCCCTATGTTATCTCTATTCTCAGGGATACTCCTGATGGTGGAGAGGCCTGAGTCTCCTTCCTGGCCCTGCTCCTGACCAGCTCCTAAGCTATTCCTCAAGCTAAGGGGCCCTATGTTATCCCTTATCTCAGGGATACTCGTGATGGTGGAGAGGCCTGAGTCTCCTTCCTGGCCCTGCTCCTGACCAGCTCCTAAGCTATTCCTCAAGCTAAGGGGCCCTATGTTATCCCTTATCTCAGGGATACTCCTGATGGTGGAAAGGTCTGAGTCTCCATCTTGGCCCTGCTCTTGACATGTCCTGAACTGATTCCCTCTCCCCCTCCTTCCAGGAAAGTACGGGACAGGAGTCTGTAAAACCTCAGAGATAAAAACAGACAATGGAAAACCCAAAACTCTGTCACACAGCACACACACACAAAGGTAAAGACAATAAGAGGTTCAGGAGGAAAACAAGAGCATGAAGGAAGTACAAAACAACAAGGGTAAATTCCACAAGCAATAGGCACAACTAAAACATAACTTTCACCAGAGAGTCCTCGACACCACATCTCACAGACCAACATACAATAAACTATAGCTGACATGGGTAGAAGGATTCCACCAGCATAAATAGGAGGTGAGCAGATATGATAGGTCGCCCCAAAACATGTGATTAAAGGAGCAAACAGACCAGCAGAGATTAACTCTTACTAGCATGCCTATGAATCAGCACATAGTAGGGTGACGCCTGAGTCTACCTGTGTTGATCACAGACACCAGAGAAACCATTGGGCGGAGTTTCGGAATCTGAAATCTGAACAGAGTCCAATGTCACCATGACAGTCACAGAGGTTTGTGCAAAACTCTGTGTAATATGCATAGAGTATACCCCCATAAATCTGACCATACACTGTGTGCAGAATTATTAGGCAAGTTGTATGTTAGAGGATTTTTTTTTATTATTGATCAACAGCTATGTTCTCAATCACCCAAAAGACTCATAAATATCAAAGCTTAATATTTTTGGCAGTTGGAGGGGTTTTAGATTTGGCTATCTTATG
>NC_134359.1:283043222-283045722 GCF_048569485.1 Anomaloglossus baeobatrachus | reverse complement strand
TTTTCCCAATTTTAATATTGTACAAAGTAATATTCTACTTTACCAAAATATGTGTCAAAAAAATCTGAGAATTCTTCATTTTATGCCCAAAAAATCCTAAGAAAACTGAAATCTGGAAAATTTGCCATTTTGGCATAAAAAGTGCACCAAAGTACATTGTGGAGCGCTGATTTTTCAGATTCTCAGATTTGTGCCCCATAATTATTTTGTGAAAATTGGGATAATTTGTCTTTATTTGTATATTTTCTGTTTACAAATAATTTAATACAAAATACACTATTTACAAACAACGCCCCATACAAATAAATCACTAGTGTTTATGATGACAGGTGCCATAGGGGCCATGGTGCCAAAATGCAGGCAAATAAACAGATTATTGCTGAAAACCAGGGCGGCTCGGGAGCCTAGGAGATGTTACAGATTAACAGGATTATCTGCTTTCCTGAACCCTGTGCAGTGAAACAAAGACATCATCCTACATTAGCAGCGAATTCTCCAACCGCAAGGATCAATGTTACTGTTTTCGGAGCCAGGGGGTCTGGATAAAATATGTCTGGGGTCAACAAATCAGCCTATTTATGCAGCAGCACGTAGACAGGGCAGTCATCAATGAATAAATTAGGCACATTTGACATTTAAAGTCTGTGGGTAACACTGAAATCAGAGGGTCCTATAGCAAAACAGAGACCCAAAAAGGGGGGAGACAAGTGCTCATAAAGTTACTTACTTTACTTATCCCCCTTTTATAATATTAGCACAGAATATAAAATCCCCTGCTTCACTGTCAGGTGAAATTTTGGCATCCTGTCACCGCCACTAGGTGGAGCTCACTGCTTATGGATTTCTATTCAGCCCATTTGGAAATGTATAATTCTATTTGTAGTGAGCTCCTCCTAGTGGTGACTGTATAAAGCTGTATGTATTGAGCTCCCTCTAGTGGAGGCTGTATAAATCTGTATGCAGTGAGATCCCTCTAGTGGTGGCTGTATAAATCTGTATGTAGTGAGCTCCTCCTAGTGGTGACTGTATAAATCTGTATGTAGTGAGCTCCCCCTAGTGGTGACTGTATAAAGCTGTATGTATTGAGCTCCCTCTAGTGGAGGCTGTATAAATCTGTATGTAGTGAGCTCCTCCTAGTGGTGACTGTATAAAGCTGTATGTATTGAGCTCCCTCTAGTGGAGGCTGTATAAATCTGTATGCAGTGAGATCCCTCTAGTGGTGGCTGTATAAATCTGTATGTAGTGAGCTCCTCCTAGTGGTGACTGTATAAATCTGTATGTAGTGAGCTCCCCCTAGTGGTGGCTGTATATATCTGTATGTAGTGATCTCCCCCTAGTGGTGGCTGTATAAATCTGTATGTAGTGAGCTCCTCCTAGTGGTGGCTGTATAAATCTGGAAGCAGTGAGCTCCCCCTAGTGGTGGCTGTATAAATCTGTATGTAGTGAGCTCCCCCTAGTTGTAGCTGTATAAATCTATAAGCAGTGAGCTCCCCCTAGTGGTGGCTGTGTAAAACTGTATGCAGTGAGCTCCCCCTAGTGGTGGCTGTAAAAATCTGTATACAGTGAGCTCCCCCTAGTGGTGGCTGTATAAATCTGTATACAGTGAGCTCCCCCTAGTGGTTGCTGTATATATCTGTATGTAGTGAGCTCCCCCAAGTGGTGGCTGTATAAATCTGTATGTAGTGAGCTCCCCCTTGTGGTGGCTGTATATATCTGTTTGTAATGAGCTGTCCCTAGTGGTGACTGTATAAATCTGTATGTAGTGAGCTCCCCCTAGTGGTGGCTGTATAAATCTGTATATAGTGAGCTCCTCCTAGTGGTGGTTGTATAAATCTGTATGTAGTGAGCTCCCCCTAGTGGTGGCTGTATAAATCTGTATATAGTGAGCTCCTCCTAGTGGTGGCTGTATAAATCTGGATGTAGTGAGCTCCCCCTAGTGGTGAGTGTGTAAATCTGGATGTAGTGAGCTCCCCCTAGTGGTGACTGTATAAATCTGTATGTAGTGAGCTCCCTCTAGTGGTGGCTGTATATACTGTATATAGTGAGCTCCTCCTAGTGGTGGCTGTATAAATCTGGATGTAGTGAGCTCCCCCTAGTGGTGACTGTGTAAATCTGTATGTAGTGAACTCCATCTAGTGGAGGCTATATAAATCCACATGCCGTAAGCTGCCCCTTGTGGTGGTTGCAGGCAAATTATATTGCAAGAGAAATTGAGTGTCCCATTCTTATCATAGGCTTTATTGCAGTTCCACACCCTGCTTGTAGTTGTAATGACAGCACTCTAGCTGTTATCCAGTTATATATACCACACCATGCGGTTTATGGGTGACGGGAGCACTGAATATTCATTTTGGATTAACATCTGTTTGGTCGGCAGCTGACATTGGCACCTGTAACTGGGGGTGCATGGCAGTGATGTCATGCACTGCCCCACTTATACGCTGAAGTCAGTCACTGGCATTAGAACGGGATGCTGCGCATCAGGGGAGCGGAGGGAAGG
>NC_134359.1:282978222-283038222 GCF_048569485.1 Anomaloglossus baeobatrachus | reverse complement strand
GCTGAATAATTTTTTTTCTCCTCGTTCTTCGGCCCTGGGTTTTAGAAAATTAACATATTTTTGTACCGCAGACTAATTACATGGCCCAAGTTTCCATGGTAACGGGGACAAGCAGGGAAGTTTTAATATGTGATATATTGAGATCCTGGTGGAAAAGAATCTGGGATAAATAAAATGATCCCATCTCCACAATATAGACAGGAAAACGGATGGTATTCAGTCCAAGCAATGTGTTCACGGTCAGTGTGGGAGGTCGGAGGGACTAATGTATGGACCAGGGTCCAGCAAGAGCATGGAGGACCACCCAAGCCAGGGATCAGGAGTGGGAGATATTGGGTACTTGCGAAACCTAAGCCAAGAGTAGAGTGGTTACCAGATATGGCAGGGAGGTCTGGACATTGGGTACTGTGGAGGACTATGCCGAGGTGGCACAATGGTGTCCAGATATGATAGTGGGGTCTGGATATCGGATATTGCGTAGATGTAAGCCAAGTGTTATCAGGGACTATGGAGTATGGAGGCCATACCTGAAGTGACAGTGTTGTCCAGATATGGCAGTGGGGTTTAGATACCGGGTACTGCGGAGGCACAAGCCGAGGATATAGTGATGTGTAATTGAGTGTTGTGGAGGCCCAAGCCAAGAAGGCAGTGGTGACCACATATGGTTATTTTCCATGGATATGGGAACTGTCTGTCTAATGGGCACCCTGGTGGTCTAAGCCTAGGTGGTAGTGGTAGCCAGATATGACAGTGGTATACAGATAATGGGTACAGCAGAGGCCTAAAAAAAAGTGTCATTGGTGTCCAGATATCAGGTATTGCAGAGTCCTAAGCCAAGGTAACAGTTGTGGCTAGATATGTGTCACGCTCCCGATGCCTTGGCACCGCTCCTTGCTCACTGAGCCGGTCCCCGCATCGCACCACCGCTCCGTACCTACTGAGCCAGTCGCACCTGCATCGCACCACCGCTCTGTACCCACTGATCCAGCCTCGCCAGCGCACCACCGCTCCTTGCTCACTGGTCCAGTCCATGCGTCCACCGGTCATGCCTGCCGCTCCCGCTCATGCTCCCCTGAGTCCTGTTCCAGGTGTCAGGAATCTGATTCTGACTACTGTTCTGTATAGGACCGGGCCGCGGCCACTCACCTGGTCTTATAGCCCCAGCACTGCTGCAACAGGAAATGACCTGAGGCTGTGCTGGGTATATAAGACTGGCCTTTCCATGTGGGCGGGGCCTGATCATCGCTTGTGTTTCTTTGCTTTGTCTCGTGAGCTAGGTGCTCAGGTCCTTTTGTTCCTGTTTCCTGTATTACGGCCTTAAAGTACGCTGTGACCCTAGTGACCTGGTCCTGTCTTTGCTTCCTGATACCTGCACCTGTTCCTGTACTGTCCTATGGGACTCCATGACTCTGGTGACCTGGTTCTTCCCGTTCCTGCCACGTTAGTGCTCCAGCTACCGTGTACCCTGCCCTCCAGGTGGGGTGCTCGGTCCAGTGGATCCACCTCCTGGGCCTACCAGTCCTCCCCGGCCCTCACAGTATGATCAGGCCATGGATCCCGCTGAAGTGCAAAAATTGGAGCTGGCTGAGCTGCGCCAGGAACTGGCGCAACAGCGCGAAACCCTGAACCGGATGCTGAAATTCCTGGCGTCCGTGGACCACCGGTTGTATACGCTGCAGACCGCCGCCTCGTCTCAGTCCACGCAGCAACCAGTCTCCAGGTCTGAACCAGGTTCCTCCACGGCCTCGCAACTTCGCCTTGCTGCTCCGCCTCGCTACGCAGGGGATCCTAAGTCCTGCCGCGGCTTCCTGAACCAGTGCTCCCTGCACTTCCAGTTGCTCCCGCACTTGTTCGCCTCAGACCAGGCCAAGGTGGCGTTCCTGATGTCACACCTGGAAGGTGAAGCCCTGGCCTGTGCTTCTATTGGGGAGACGGGTCACATATGCTTTGAACATGCCCTGAGAAACCTGGTAGACCCCAGGTCCAAGGGATGGTGGGAACCGCCACCCTTGCCACCGGAATCCCTTCAGTCCCAGTTAAACAGACGGTTCAGGTGACGACAGAGGGGACCCGGTTTTCGGCAGAGGCCCACATCGATTCTGGGGCAGCAGGCAACTTTATCCACCAGACACGGTAGACAAATACCAGGTCCCTGTCACTCCGCTGAAGAAGCCCTTCTGGTTCGCCTCTGTAGACGGCAAACCGCTCTACAAGCCTGTTCGGTATACCACCGAGCCCGTGAACTTCCAGGTTGGCACTTCGCATACAGAGACCATCACCTTCTTTGTGATTCCGAGGATGGCTCTTGAGCTCCTGTTGGGCCTGCCCTGGCTGAAACTCCATGACCCTGTTATTAGTTGGCGCTCTGGCGCGATTACCCGCTGGAGTCCCTTGTGCCACGAAACCTGCTTGCAGCCTGTTCCTCAGCCCCTTGCTCTTGACTCAGTCAAGCTGCAGGATCCTGAAGAGACGACGCTATCCAACGACGTTCCACCGCCCCAGGCATCTGAGACCTTGATTCCACCATCTTCTGGAGAGGAGACTTTGATTCCTCCACCTTCTGGAGTTGGAACTTTGAGTCCACCGGCTACCAAGGATGAGACATTGTCCTGTACCCGGTCAGAGACTCCCGATCCGGTCGTCCATGATTCCAGTCCTGCTTCTGACTGTCCTTTTTCCGTTGCTTCTGTTGCCACTGCTGGAAAATCTTCGGTTAAGTGTGTTGCGGTCCAGAAGGGTGCACAGGGTCAGCAGTCCCTCCTTGCCTTTGCGCTGGGTTACGGTCCGGAGGCTCGGTCCAGTGTGCCCCGGGGGTCCTTAGCTTGGACAGGGGGCTTAAAGGGGGTGGGTACTGTCACGCTCCCGATGCCTCGGCACCGCTCCTTGCTCACTGAGCCGGTCCCTGCATCGCACCACCGCTCCATACCTACTGAGCCAGTCGCCCCTGCATCGCACCACCGCTCTGTACCCACTGATCCAGCCTAGCCAGCGCACCACCGCTCCTTCCTCACTGGTCCTGTTCACGCGTCCACCGGTCATGCCTGCCGCTCCCGCTCATGCTCCCCTGAGTCCTGTTCCAGGTCTCAGGAATCTGACTGATGCCTCTGTATAGGACCGGGCCGCGCCCGCTCACCTGGTCTTATAGGCCCAGCACTGCTGCAACAGGAAATGACCTGAGGCTGTGCTGGGTATATAAGACTGGCCTTACCAGGTGGGCGGGGCCTGATCATCGCTTGTGTTTCTTTGCTTTGTCTCGTGAGCTAGGTGCTCAGGTCCTTTTGTTCCTGTTTCCTGTATTACTGCCTAAAGTACGCTGTGACCCTAGTGACCTGGTCCTGTCTTTGCTTCCTGATACCTGCACCTGCTCCTGTACTGTCCTATGGGACTCCATGACCCTGGTGACCTGGTTCTTCCCGTTCCTGCCACGCTAGTGCTCCAGCTACCGTGTACCCTGCCCTCCAGGTGGGGTGCTCGGTCCAGTGGATCCACCTCCTGGGCCTACCAGTCCTCCCCGGCCCTCACAATATGGCAGTAGCATATCTATACTGCAGAAATAGACCAAAAATGGCAGTGACATAAGGTACTGCGGAGACCTAAGCCGTGTAGCAGTGGTGTCCAGATATGGCAGTGAGGTCTGGATATTGGGTACAGCGGAGGCCTGAGCTATAGTGTCAGTGATGACTGGATATGGCAGTGGGGTCTGGATATCGGGTACAGCGGAGGCCTGAGCTATAGTGTCAGTGATGTCTGGATATGGCGGTGGGGTCTGGATATCGGGTACAGCGGAGGCCTGAGCTATAGTGTCAGTGATGACTGGATATGGCAGTGGGGTCTGGATATTGGGTACAGTGGAGACCTGAGCTATAGTGTCAGTGATGACTGGATATGGCAGTGGGGTCTGGATATTGGGTACAGCGGAGGCCTAAGCAATAGTGTCAGTGTCTGGATATTGGGTACAGTGGAGACCTGAGCTATAGTGTCAGTGATGTCTGGATATGGCAGTGGGGTCTGGATATTGGGTACAGCGGAGGCCTAAGCAATAGTGTCAGTGTCTGGATATTGGGTACAGCGGAGGCCTGAGCTATAGTGTCAGTGATGTCTGGATATGGCAATGGGGTCTGGATATCGGGTACAGCGGAGGCCTGAGCTATAGTGTCAGTGATGACTGGATATGGCAGTGGGGTCTGGATATTGGGTACAGTGGAGACCTGAGCTATAGTGTCAGTGATGACTGGATATGGCAGTGGGGTCTGGATATTGGGTACAGCGGAGGCCTGAGCTATAGTGTCCGTGATGACTGGATATGGCAGTGGGGTCTGGATATTGGGTACAGTGGAGACCTGAGCTATAGTGTCAGTGATGTCTGGATATGGCGGTGGGGTCTGGATATTGGGTACAGCGGAGGCCTGAGCTATAGTGTCAGTGATGTCTGGATATGGCAATGGGGTCTGGATATCGGGTACAGCGGAGGCCTGAGCTATAGTGTCAGTGATGACTGGATATAGCAGTGGGGTCTGGATATTGGGTACAGCGGAGGCCTGAGCTATAGTGTCAGTGATGACTGGATATGGCAGTGGGGTCTGGATATTGGGTACAGCGGAGGCCTGAGCTATAGTGTCAGTGATGACTGGATATGGCAATGGGGTCTGGATATCGGGTACAGCGGAGGCCTGAGCTATAGTGTCAGTGATGACTGGATATGGTAATGGGGTCTGGATATCGGGTACAGCGGAGACCTGAGCTATAGTGTCAGTGATGATTGGATATGGCAGTGGGGTCTGGATATTGGGTACAGCGGAGGCCTGAGCTATAGTGTCAGTGATGACTGGATATGGCGGTGGGGTCTGGATATTGGGTACAGCGGAGACCTGAGCTATAGTGTCAGTGATGACTGGATATGGCAGTGGGGTCTGGATATTGGGTACAGCGGAGACCTGAGCTATAGTGTCAGTGATGTCTGGATATGGCAGTGGGGTCTGGAAATTGGGTACAGCGGAGGCCTGAGCTATAGTGTCAGTGATGACTGGATATGGCGGTGGGGTCTGGATATTGGGTACAGCGGAGGCCTGAGTTATAGTGTCAGTGATGTCTGGATATGGCAGTGGGGTCTGGATATTGGGTGCGGCGTAGGCCTGAGCTATAGTGTCAGTAATGACTGGATATGGCGGTGGGGTCTGGATATTGGGTACAGCGGAGACCTGAGCTATGGTGTCAGTGATGTCTGGATATGGCAGTGGGGTCTGGATATTGGGTACAGTGGAGACCTGAGCTATAGTGTCAGTGATGTCTGGATATGGCGGTGGGGTCTGGATATTGGGTACGGCGGAGGCCTGAGCTATAGTGTCAGTGATGTCTGGATATGACAGTGGGGTCTGGATATTGGGTACAGCGTAGGCCTGAGCTATAGTGTCAGTGATGTCTGGATATGGCAGTGGGGTCTGGATATTGGGTACAGCGTAGGCCTGAGCTATAGTGTCAGTGATGACTGGATATGGCAGTGGGGTCTGGAAATTGGGTACAGCGGAGGCCTGAGCTATAGTGTCAGTGATGTCTGGATATGGCAGTGGGGTCTGGATATCGGGTACAGTGGAGGCCTGAGCTATAGTGTCAGTGATGTCTGGATATGGCAGTGGGGTCTGGATATCGGGTGTGGCGGAGGCCTGAGCTATATTGTCAGTGATGTCTGGATATGGCGGTGGGGTCTGGATATTGGGTGCGGCGTAGGCCTGAGCTATAGTGTCAGTGATGTCTGGATATGGCGGTGGGGTCTGGATATTGGGTGCGGCGTAGGCCTGAGCTATAGTGTCAGTGATGACTGGATATGGCAGTGGGGTCTGAATATTGGGTACAGCGGAGGCCTGAGCTATAGTGTCAGTGATGACTGGATATGGCAGTGGGGTCTGGATATTGGGTACAGTGGAGGCCTGAGCTATAGTGTCAGTGATGACTGGATATGGCGGCGGGGTCTGGATATTGGGTGCGGCGTAGGCCTGAGCTATAGTGTCAGTGATGTCTGGATATGGCGGTGGGGTCTGGATATTGGGTACAGTGGAGACCTGAGCTATAGTGTCAGTGATGATTGGATATGGCAGTGGGGTCTGGATATTGGGTACAGCGGAGGCCTGAGCTATAGTGTCAGTGATGTCTGGATATGGCGGTGGGGTCTGGATATTGGGTGCGGCGTAGGCCTGAGCTATAGTGTCAGTGATGACTGGATATGGCGGTGGGGTCTGGATATTGGGTGCGGCGTAGGCCTGAGCTATAGTGTCAGTGATGTCTGGATATGGCGGTGGGGTCTGGATATTGGGTACAGTGGAGACCTGAGCTATATTGTCAGTGATGTCTGGATATGGCGGTGGGGTCTGGATATTGGGTGCGGCGTAGGCCTGAGCTATAGTGTCAGTGATGTCTGGATATGGCGGTGGGGTCTGGATATTGGGTGCGGCGTAGGCCTGAGCTATAGTGTCAGTGATGTCTGGATATGGCGGTGGGGTCTGGATATTGGGTGCGGCGTAGGCCTGAGCTATAGTGTCAGTGATGTCTGGATATGGCGGTGGGGTCTGGATATTGGGTGCGGCGTAGGCCTGAGCTATAGTGTCAGTGATGTCTGGATATGGCGGCGGGGTCTGGATATCGGGTACAGCGGAGGCCTGAGCTATAGTGTCAGTGATGTCTGGATATGGCGGTGGCACCAGGATAACGTAGCGTGATTTCTAATGCATCAAATATCCTTTATAGGAATCTGATCTGGATGTCGGACATGTTGTGGGTGGTGGCTGTGCATCTTTTCGGTGTCCACATTTTTTGCTTTCGTCACCAGCGTGTGTGCCTTTTATCTGGTAGGCCTCCGCTCTGTTATTTTGGTCTGCACGGTGTGGAGCTCCTGGAGTAGGAATGCCTCCTTTGAATAGCTCTGATCTGTGAATGAGTAAAGTCGCCATTACTGGAATTCTGCGCAGATCGGGTTGCACGGTTTGTGCCTGTTCTTGAGCGAGGAGATGACAGCGCCTTTATCTGTGGGCACCAGCTGCTGAATGCCCTACTGTATACCCAGAGAGGGGGCTTCCTCCTGTCCATGATACTCCGTGCAGAAAACACTTCTTATATTATGTATGAGGAGACATTAGCAAGAGGGGAACTGGGAGGTGGAGACGGAGGATGCCCACATCATCCAAAATCCTACATCTTTTAAAGGGGAGTTCCATGTAAGAATATGCGCGTCAAGTCGAAATCTGACATTTGCATATCCCCCCATTCAGACAGGCGGAGGGCTAATCACTCACCTAATCTGCAAATTCACATCTCATATAGTTAGCAATGTATTGCAGATTATGAAAGTATATAGTGCACCAGGTGGCAGCATATAAAGTCATTACTGAGGATGCCCAGATCATAGAAAATCCTAAATCTTTTAAAGGGGAGTTCCATGTAAGAATATGCGCGTCAAGTCGAAATATGACATTTGCATATCCCCCCATTCAGACAGGCGGAGGACTAATCACTCACCAAATTCACGTCCCATATAGTTAGCAATGTATTGCAGATTATGAAAGTATATAGTGCACCAGGTGGCAGCATATAAAGTCATTACTGAGGATGCCCAGATAATAGAAAATCCTAAATCTTTTAAAGGGGAGTTCCATGTAAGAATATGGGTCGAAATCTGACATTTCCATATCCCCCCCATTCAAACGGGCTTAAGACTGATCACTCACCTAATCTGCAAATTCACGTCCCATATAGTTAGCAATGTATCACAGACTATACAAGTATATAGTGCACCAGTATATAAAATCATTAATTGCCGTTTTAGTAGATGCCCTCATAACACTCTCCTTTTTGCAGGCCATTGCCAGGCCACCAGAGTCCGCTCCTGCGACTTCTGCTACGATCACCAGGCGATGCCGTGTTCCCGCCATGGACTGTGCTGGTGATAGGAGAGGAGTCAGTGCCAGTGGCTCTGGAGGGCGCAGGCTCCGCTCATCCACTAAGTTGGGTTTCCATGGGATCTGCAGTACCACTGGCTGACTGTAGGTGGCGTGTGTCTTCCAGCTGAAGTTCCCAACCAATGGGAAGACACCACACCCTACTTATTCCTCCTCCTGTCTGCTGGTCACTGCCAGAGATAGCCTTGTATTCCTGCTTTCTGGTTCCTGCTCTGTTCTGAATTGTTATCCCTGTGTTTTGACCTCCGCCTGTTTCATAGTTTCGTAGTTTTTAAGGTTGAAGGGAGACTCTAAGTCCATCTAGTTCAACCCGTAGCCTAACATGTTGATCCAGAGGAAGGCAAAAAAACCAATGTGTGTTCTCTGACTACCCTTCTGCCTGCTGTTTTTGTATCTCATTGCCAGATCTGGATTTGACCTCTGCCTGGTTTCCTGACTATGTCCTTGTCTGCCAATTTTGTCCCTGTTCTCCATTTCCTGGTTTGACCCTGCCTGACTACTACTCTTCTCTGGACTGCAGCCTTCCACAGGTAGCGATGTCCGGTGGCCCTGCAGTAGTTCCAAATCCCTGTATAGGGGTTAAAGGGTTTCGGGGTTCTCGGGGTCCTGCTTTTTGAGCGGCTTTTCTCTAATCTGTCAATTACAGCCAGGTTAAGTCTGTGGTTCCATGGCAGCAGCCATGCTCCTTCCACAACCGTAAATGCACACACAGCAATTTTGGCTACCCCTAAGGGGTTCCTTATTTATCCCATTTTTTAGGACTTCGGACAGAAGCCCCGATGGAGCAGAAAAGTAATACGAACATACCATTAGAAAAAAAAATGAAAAATATGCAGATTACAGGTTACCCTGCTGCTGAAAATACCAGCCTTCTGCTGTCACTAGGTGTCCTGTTTCCCTACAGCACTCCCGCAGGAGACAAAAGGTATTACATGGTGTCCACTGAAAATCAGGTCATGTGTATAATCCGTGGTCTTCCAGAGAGAGTGATGCTCTGGTCACGCGATGAAGGTAAAGTGATTATCACTACATTATTTCTGCAAAAACTGGATGACATTTTTTTTTTTTTTTTTATCTCGAAGTCTAGATTCCTCCTGCAGTGCGAAAGATAAAATACTCGGCTTATGTGGAATCCCTGACAAAGTGAAACAGCCACAAATAATCTCCGCGCTTATTTTGTAGGAAATACGACGGTCACTTTTCGCTGAGCTGGAATTTCTGGAGTCTACACGGCCATGTGTTATTGATAGAGACGTGGCACCTTAGTCACAGATTCACCTACACAAGTGACCACCGGGAGCCGCCGTCTCCGTGTCACCTCTCTGCAAACACTGAACAAACAAGCTGTATTTAGCCAACACATAAAGTGGAGCCGACGTCACGGGGGTGCGGGGCATTTATTTACTACTAGCTGTACTACCCGGCTTCGCCGGGGTAATAACTGCTGTTAACAAAATAGAATGTATTAACAAAAATGTATTCTGCACACAAAAACCACAAAACAAATAGAAATGTGATTATTAAAAGGCAAAAACTAAGCTAATAGAAGCATTTCACAACATATATTTCAACACCACAGATATTCCACACAGATTTAACTAAATTGGCCAAGTAATGTGCTCCGTCTGCCTCTTTCCAGGTCTGTCTCTTTCCAGGTCTGTCTCTTTATCTGTCGGCCTGTCTCTGTCTGTCTCTTTTTTTTGTCTGTCTGTCTCTGTTTCTTTCCCCGTCTGTTTCTATCAAGGTCTGTGTCTTTCCCCATCTATCTTTGTCTCTCTGGCTTTCTCCTCCTTGTCTGTCTGCCTGTCTCTGTCCCTGTCTGCATGTCTGCCTGTCTCTTTCCCAGTCTGTCTCTTTCTTTCCCGGTCTGTCTCTTTCCAGGTCTGTCTCTTTCCAGGTCTGTCTCTTTCCAGGTCTGTCTCTTTCCAGGTCTGTCTCTTTCCAGGTCTGTCTCTTTCCAGGTCTGTCTCTTTCACCGTGTGTCTCTGTCTGTCTCTTTCCCTGTCTGTCTCTCTCTCTATCTCTCTGTCTGTCTCTCTCTCTCTATTTCTCTGTCTCTGTCTCTCTCTATCCGTCTCCCCACCGACATCTTATTACCTCACATATAAGCTTCTTATACTATGAATGTCTTTTGTTCCTATAGCAACCAATCACAGCTCCTATTAATGACCTGTAGCTCCCAGCTCCATTTACTTTAATGGAGGCATGTTTTTTTGGAGAGTAACTAAAGCACGGGGTTAAATTTTCCTGTCAAAACATAGTCTACGACATTCCCTGGGTCACATGAGGTGTCTGTGCAAAATTTCGTGATTGTAAATGCGACGGTGCGGATACACTTTTCGTTTCACTTTTTCCCTATTATGTAGATAGAGGGAAAATTGATTGGTAAATTGGAACGCGCGGGGTTAAAATTTCGCCTCACAACATAGCCTATGACGCTCTCGGGGTCCAGACGTGTGAGTGCGCACAATTTTGTGGCTGTAGCTGCGACGGTGCAGATGCCAATCCCGGACACACACACACACACACACACACACACACACACAACACACACACTAAAGGGAATATGGCAGAAAATTAGATATTTTATAGTAAACTTTAAAAAAAAAAAAATTCTGTATCACTATCTATACAGGAACACAATCCTGATATCATGCAGTTTTCACACTGAGCCTAATAATAAACTGACACTTTCTGGTCTTTACAGACCAAGCCTCATTATCACCACAGGCAGGAAAACAATGACAGTTAACACCAAGATATAGATATCACAGCCATTCACAATAGATGTCACAGCTCACCTCCTCCTGTACAAAGACTGATAACACCTCTGTATACAGTAGATAACATAAGATCAACCATTCACAATAGGTGATGTCACAGCTCACCTCCTCTTCCTCATGTACAATGATTGATAACATCTCTATATAGAGTAGATAACACAGGATCCACCATTCACAATAGATATCACAGCTCTCCTACCCCTCCTATATAATGACTGATAACACCTCTATATACAGTATATAACACAGGATCCACCATTCACAATAGATAATGTCACAGCTCACCTCCTACCCCTCCTGTACAATGACTGATAACACCTCTATATAGAGATAACACAGGATCAACAGTAGCAATATCACAGCTCACCTCCTCCTCCTCCTGTAGAATGACTGAAAACACCTCTATATAGAGATAACACTGGATCCACCATTCACAGTAGCAATATCACAGCTCACTTCCTTCTTTTGTACAAATACTGATAACACCTCTATATACAGATGATAACATAGGATTCACCTTTCACAATAGGTGATGTCACAGCTCACCTACTCCTCCTCCTGTACAATGACAGATAACACCTCTATATACAGTAGATAACACAGAATTCACCACAACAGGGGATATGACAGTTCACTTCCTCCTGTACAATGACTGATAACACCTCTATAAACAGTAGATAAGAGGATCCACCATTCACAATATGTGATATCTCAGCTCACCTCCTCCTGTTCAATGACTGATAACATCTCTATAAACTAGGATCCACCATTCACAATAGTTGATGTCACAGCTCTCCTCCTTCTCCTCCTGCACAATGACTGATAACATCTCTATATACAGTACATAACACATGATCCACCTTCACAATAGGTGATGTCGCAGCTCACCTCCTCCCCCTCAAGTACAATGACTGATAACACTTCATTATACAGTAGATAAGCCAGGAGCCACTATTCACAATAGGTTATGTCACAGCTCACCTCCTCCCCTTCCCGTATAATGACTGATAAGTTGATAACACCACTATATGCAGTAGACCTAGCACAGCTTTACCTTCAATGGCAGCAAAATTTAAATGCCTCTCGGGTAAAAAAAGAAAGATATAAACCATTCTGAAAATTAAATTAGACTCAAACTGTACTGATTTTAGCACCCAAAGTGTTGGCTTCTTCTCCTTTTCCTTAGATGGTGCGAATCTTCTTTAAACTCACACATTTCTATTGGGAATGGAAAGAGCCACTCCTTTAGTGCAGAACTGTCACCAGGTCAAAAGTGTCCCGTTTTTGCTGTTATTTTATTCCTGCCGCTCCCCTGATTATTCTGTTCTTTGTTTTTTTTAAAATCCGCCATACGGTTACAGAGATACGGGCCTTTATATTTTGTGCTAATTGTGTTCTTTACTTAGGGGCGGGGCTTACAGGGTAACAAGGCAGAGTAGCCTAAAGACACGCCCCCAAAGTATTGTCTGAGCCACTCCCCCTTAGAAAAGATCATAAAAAGTAGCAGTAAATAAAGGCCCATATCTCTGGAACCGTATGGCGGATTTAAAAAAAATAAAAACATTTATGTACATGTGGGGCAGCGGGAATAAAATAAAAGCAAAACCCACCATTTTTGACCTGGTGATAGGATCCCTTTAAGGAATGGGATAGGGAAGGGGTAACAATTTGGCAATGATACAACTTTAATAATATAGATTATATCATCCAATGTGATTTTCTGCAGTAATGGCGTCATACTTGCAGGGGCTGCGTACACCCGCAGACACATCATGTATCCTTATTTACGAAATCTGTCTCCACATCTGTAAGCGCAGCCATTCTTTTCACCAGAGCCGCTCCAGGACAGGCAATGAAAAATGGCTTTAGCTACCGATGCTGACGCTTCTGCTTTTTTAATGACTTGCTAAATACGTTTCTAGCAGATTCCTAATCTCATTGCAAAGAAGAAAGTGGAAGAAAAGTCCAGAAAACTTTCTGATATGCAAAAAATATTCTGCTCTACAAGGGCCAGAATAAAGAAGGAGGCCAATTTCACACGTCCCGACATTCATGGTCCAAGGACGAACCGGCTGAGGATCTTCTGACCTGAACTCCACCAAAGACCCCCAGCCATACTCGGACCGTGAATGTCGGATCTGAGAAACTGTCCTGAGACCCAAGTACAGTGCTAATTAGGTGCCATCTTGAAGACACTAAGGAACACCAAACTTACAATGGGCAACACTCAACCGCATCATGTCATACTTGGACCATGAATGTTGGACCTAACAAACTAGCTTGAGACCCAAGTACAGTGCTAATTAAGTGCCATCTTGAAGACACCAAGGAACACCCAACTTACAATGGGCAACACTCAACCACATCATATCATACTTGGACCATGAATGTTGGACCTAAGAAACTGGCCTGAGACCCAAGTGCAGTGCTAATTAGGAGCCATCTTGAAGACACCAAGGATCACCCAACTTACAATAGGCAACACTCAACCACATCATGTCATACTGGGGCCGTGAATGTCAGACCTAAGAAACTGACCTAAGACCCAAGTACAGCGCTAATTAAGTGTCATCTTGAAGATACCAATTAACACCCCACTTACAATGGTTGATACCAACCATGTCATGTTTCACCCCCTAAAAATGCCTCAGGAGGTCAACATCGCTCACCTGAGGAATTTGAGAACCGTTCCGACACTCAAAGAAGTCTTCCTTTTTCCCGGGAACCTCATATTCGTTCCTGAAAGTTGGGAAGTATGTAGTAGACTGAACTGTAGCCAGAAACGTAGACATAGGAGGTGCAGAAGTAGCAGTCCCACCTGAGCCTTAGTGACCAAGGGCCCCTTTTTATTTCATTATTTAGGCTCGCTTCACATCCATTTCCCATACTGATGATAGAGTACCCACAATATTCCTTCCAGAAGAGTGCTGACCAAGAATTGTTCCTGAAATCCAGGCGATCTCCTCTTTCTCCAGGAGCCTCCGTCTTGTGTAGTTAGTTGAGATTCGACGTTGCCACTAGGCCTAAGGAAATGTTCCCCAACTCCAGTCCTCAAGAGCCACCAACGGTGCAGGTTTTCAGGATTTCGTAAGTATTGACCAGGTGAAAACATAATCACTTGCCCAGGTGATGATAATTCCATCACCTGTTATACTAAGGAGATACTGAAAACCTGCACTGTTGGTGGCTCTTGAGGACTGGAATTGGGCAACATTGCCTTAGGCATAGTGGCAAGGCCAAAATCAACTAACTACACTTGATGGAGGCTCCTGGAGAAAGAAGAGATCGCTTGGATTTCAGGAAGAATCGGAAAATTTGTTCGCCAACACTCTTCTGGAAGGAATATTGTGAGTACTCTATCATCAATCATCAGAATGGGGAATGGGTGTTAAGGGGGCAAAAATAATGGTATAAAAAGGGGTCCTTGGTCACCAAGGCTCAGGTAGGACTGCTACCTCTGCACATATGTCTACACCTCTGACTACAGTTCAGTTTACTACATACAGTACATGCCAACTCTCAGGAACGAATATGAGGCTCTCGGAAAAAGGGGAGACTTCTTTGAGTCTTGGAACTGTTGTCAAATCTCTCAGGTGAGTGATGTTGACCTCCTGAGGAATATTTAGGGGGCAAAACATGGCGTGGTTGGGTGTCGTCCTTTGTAAGTGGGGTGTTCCTTGGTGTTTTCAAGATGGCACTTAACAGAGTGGGAAATGGGTGTGAAGGAGTCTTCATCTTTGCACTCCGCATCCTTGGCTGGCCTCCTGGTCACCTCTTGTGCTTACTAGGGCCATGATGTTCAGCATCAAGAAGCACCCAGTATGCAAGGCCAAGAGTGCCAGACTGAGGATGCTGGGAGCACAAGGGACAACTGGCTTCCTTGGAGGTCCAAAGTGGATGCCAAGGGTGTGCCATGACTCACACCCATGGCATTCAGTTTGGGCCTTCAAGGCAGCTGGATGTGGCCTAGTGGCAACGTCGGATCTCAACTAACTACACTTGCCAGAGGATCGTGGAGAAAGAGGAGATCACCTGGATTTCCGGAAGAATTGGAAAATTTATTGGCCACCGCACTACTGGAAGGAATATTGTGTTTACTCTATCATCAGAGTGGGGAATGGGTGTGAAGGGGTCTTCATCTTTGCACTCAACATCCTTGGCTGGCATCCTGGGCACCGCTTGTGCTTACTAGGCCATGATGTGCAATGGGCTGTAGCATCAAGAAGCACCCAGTATGCCAGGACAAGGGTGCCAGACTGAGGATACTGGGAGCAGAAGGCACAATTGGCTACCTTGGAAGCCCAAACTGGATGCCATGGGTGTACCATCCAGTTTGGACCTTCAAAGCAATCGGTTGTCCCTTTTGCGTCCAGTATCCTCAGTCTGGTAACCTTGGCTTGGCATACTGGGTGCTTTTTGAAGCTCATGGCCTTATAAGTACAAGAGGTGCCCAAGATGCCAGCCAAGGACGCCGAGTGCAAAGATGAAGACCACTTGTGGCAGAGGCCCGAACTGGACGCCGGAGCAGAGCAGTGCAATCCAAGTTGCTCACCTCTAGTGTAAACCATAACATCATATTGAAAATGTCCTAAAAAGAGCAGTCCCAACGTGGCCTTCTCAGATGTTTAAAAACTACATCTCTCACTAAGCTATCAGGGCCTCCTGGGATTTGTAGTTTAGCCACTGATTGGCATCCATTACTCTTGAGGTTTCTAGGATGAACATAGGAACCTTGGAGAAGAGATGTGACCCAAGCTCCATACCCCAAAAAAACATATAGGAACCCTTTATCTTGGGTAATGAGATATGAACGAGCACCAGCATAGAGAATCTATTATGATTTCTGCTCTGGAGGCCGCTCTCCTCCATGTTTGGCATGATACATCCAGTTCTACTATCTTGGTTGTGACATAATGATATATAGATAGTAGATAGTGCGGACTGTGAGCATGGACCGTGGAACATTTCTAGAATTCCTATGTCCCTCTAATGTACTGGTTCTCTTCGGCCTCATTATCTACATCCGCGATGACGGCTTACAGGCGGCCGTATACCCCTGTTTATCTGCGATCAGCCTTGTTCACCATGTTACGGATCAATAAAATATGTGTGAACTGAACTTTAATTGGCGCAGCTGGAGCTCATCCAACGATTCAGTGTAAAAAAAAAATGTACAAATCTAAAAAAAAAATAATCTATTTATCCATATGAAAGATCAGAAAAGTCTGCTTTTGTCTATCGGTGTTAACACCTTATAGCGGATTCAGACCTTTTAGACAAAAACCTATAAACATGGTGTCTGTGATATAGTCTATGATCTGGAACCAAAAATGTAGCCCCTTGGTTACTGCTTAGAGCTTTTTACTACACAGAAATCTTTGAGCCGTGCCAAAGGGGTCCTTACGAGTAATATGGTCCCATAGGTTTCCCTCAGTAGTCAGGAAAGAGACACACAAGGCACATGATATCAATCTTCCCTTGAATCTCTCCTAAAATAGTACCTAAAGAGGACTTTTCACTTGCCACAAATATATAAATAAATATAAATATATATATATATATATATATATATATATATATTTACCTGGTGTAAATGCCGCCGTTTTCCTGAATCCGGCGTTGTTTTTCTTTTGTTCCTGCGCCTCTGCGTTCCTGAGATACGGCCCTTTATATAAATTCATCTTTTTTAGTCAACCAGGTGTGGTCTTCAAGACGACGCCCACAGAGTAGAGTTGAAGACCATACCCACTTGGCTAACGAGATTAGATTTATATAGAGGGAAGAAGAGGCCATATCTCAGGAATGCAGAGGCGTAGGAACGAAAGAAAAACAGCATCGGATTCGGGAGAAAAGCGGCATTTACACCAAGTAAAAAAAAATTACACATATGGCAAGTAACAAGTATGGTGGTTACAATAAGGACTGCTGGAATGACTGTTTAGTCAACAAAATGTTATCAGCACATTGTCTACTTATGGGGAGGCTCTGAGTCTTCTATCTCCAGCTTCCCTAGTGGATCCCAACCTCAAATTATTTTCCTTCCTCTCCCACCTGTTCAAATTTTAGTCATGGCTACCAATGGCAAAGACCTCTCTAGTGGCGTGAAGGCCCTTATATCACAAGGCATACCTCTCATCCAAACGGTCTACACCCATCTGTAACAGTCAAATCCAAGAACCAACAATGATTTTTGCCCATAATGTGGCGCTTACTGTCTGCCCCATGGGTTTTTTTTTTGCCTTCCTCTGGATCAACAAGTTAGGGTATGTCATGGGTTGAACTCGATAGACTTAAGTCTACCTTCAACCTTAGACACTATGAAACCATAGAACGGAAGGGAATGTGTTAAAAATAAAAAATAGTACCAAAACTCATCTATATAATTGCGCCACAACAGCGCTAGAGCTCTGATGGTCCCCGCCACTCTTTGTTTACGTCTCTGAACTGAGGAGAGTGATTGGCTGCAGCAGTCACGAGGATGTACGTGATGTCATCAGTACAGAGAGGTAAACAAAGACAGGTGGGGCCTACCGGAGGAGTAAAAAAGAGCGTAAGTGATTATAGCTATTAGTTTTATTGATCAGGCCTGGATTGTCATGATTCCTCTGTGCAGAGCATCTTGCACACTAGGAGATGTTCTGCTGTGTTTTCCTGAGCTACTGAGCTGACAGTGACTCGATTCCTCTGTACAGAGCATCTTGCAGATTAGGAAATGCGTTGCTGTGTTTTCCTGAGCTACTGAGCTGGCAGGTTGATTGACAGCGATGGCTTCTATGCAGGTTCTGGGAGGTGCTGATTATTTAGGTGTTCCATCTTCCTGGTAATTGCTCGGCTTCTTTACTGAACATACTCTACCAGAACCTTGCCAGTTGTACATTCTGGTTCTGTAGTTGTGCTGTTGGCCTATGTTTCTGCTTGTGTTCTGATCTAAGTTTCTTGACCCCAGACCTTTGCTTGACTCCTCTCTGTACGATCCCTGTTCTTATTGTGATCTCCTGGCTTTTGACCCCGGACTGTTGTTTGACTTCTCTCTGACCACTCCCTGTTCCTGTCATGACCTCCTGGCTTTTGACCTCAGACCGTTACCTGACCACATCTCAGTTTTCTCCCTGAATCTATTACGTGACCTCCAGGAATTCTGACCCTCGGATTGTGACCTGACTACATTTCTTTGTACTCCCTGTATCCATACGTGTCCATCTGTTACCTGACCCCTGCTTGCCTGACTACTCTTCCATCTGTGCTACCCATACGTAGTGACTGCATTACATGGATATTTCCAAAAAATGTTGGAACACAACATATCGAAAGTCCAAAAATTAAGGGTATGATAGAAGTTGGATGAACCTCTCACGAGGTGTTGGATGAAAAAGTTGGCCATACATTTAGGATAGGCATTTACCGAACACTCCTTTGACCGGTAGCCTTTCCTCCTGATTCCGGTAAGGAAAACCACCATAGGCATTTGATGGTCAACCGCTCAGATATTTCCACTTGGGAAGCATCAGGCGAATGTTCACCTTTTACCCGCCATAGGCCAGGTATAAAATCAATTAGGCAATCCGTTGTCATTGGCGGTCCTAACCACTCACATATCAAGGACTTTGAATCATCGATGCCGCCATTCCAAAATCAGGATCCTCTGCTGATTGCCGCCTCTCGACTGCTGCGCGTCACATTTATTTCATGGTGTGCAGCACTTAATGAACAGTTTCAGGAATACGTCTCCTCCGCTAAGTGTTTCCATATTTGGAGAGAATGCAGCTGTTTCTGAGCAGCGAGGGGCAGGGGCGCGATAGACGCCAAGTGTCAGAGATCACGAGTATAAATACTTTTATGTAAGAGGATAAGGTGAATTTATCTCTACTACTTAAATCGCATTTTCCCGTCCAGCTGTGCAGATTGCCCGGCATCACTGCTGAGGTTGGATATTGTGGTACGGCTCCTGGTGAATTATACAGCATAGACTGTATTAAATTGGCCATTTCATGGCCGGTCGCGAAATCGCCCGTACTACGGATAATATATTACTGCATTCATCTAATTGGAGGGGATCATGATTGGAGCAGATGTTTGGATGGCAGCTGACTGATCCGCTTTGGAGTTCTGGACTTAAAGGGGACCTGTCACCAGATTAAAGGTTCCCAGTTTTTGCTCCTAATTTATTCTCGCTGATTCCCTGAGTATTCCGCTTTTTGTTTTACCGAATTCCGCCACACGGTTCCAGAGATATCGGCCTTTTTGTTTAGTGATACTTTTTATGGTCTTTATATAAGGGCGTGGCTCGCAGTGAAGCCTAAAGACACGCCCCCATAGAATCCTTTTAGCCACACCCTGTTAAGACAATAAAAGGTATCAGTAAAGAAAAAGTCTCATATCTCTGGAACCGTATGGCGGATTTAAACAAAATAAAAAACTAAATGCTCAAGAGAGTAGCGGGAATAATATAAAAGCAATAACTGGACACTTTAACAAAGTGTCAGGCTCAATTTTAAACAGGTATTCCATCAAATATGGTGATATATGCTTAATTTAGAGGGGTATTCCCATCTCCAAGATCCTATACCAGTATGTAGTAGGTGTGATAATAATAATATTAGGAAATACCTCCAATTGGAAATGTAGTATAGTTTTCCTGATTAGCTATGTCACTTACCTCATGTGCAGGGCATTACAGTAGCTTAGGTCTCCAATGGTTACGGCCACGAGCAAGGAACTAACTCTCACTATATGAGAGGTAGTAACCATGGATAGTTCTCCTGATTAGCAATGTTACTTACCTCATGTGCAGGGCATTAAAGTAGGTTAGGTCACTAATTAACTGTCACTATATAAGTGGACATAACCATGGATATCTAACCTGCAATGCCCTGCACATGAGGTAAGAGACATGGTTAATCAGGAGAACTATACTACATGTCTAATTGGAGGCATGTTCTAATATTAGGTCCTGCAATGCCCTGCACATGAGGTAAGAGACATGCCTAATCAGGAGAACTATACTACATGTCTAATTGGAGGCATTTGCTAATATTATTATTATTATTATTATTATTATTATAGCTACTACATATTGGAATAGGATCTTGGAGATGGGAATACCCCTTTAAGTCTCTTCACAGTGACCCTACCATTTCGGCTCTAAAAGTGGCTGTTCACTTTGGACAATCCCAACTTGTTAGAAAGTTTCCCTGACAATAAGCAGATCACAAAGTGTTTCTCTATTGTAATTCCAAGCGATCAGCCGTAATCTGTGATTAAACCTGGCAGTAAGAGTTTGATTTCCCTACGGCGCCTCCACAGGATAAATGAAATATTACACAGAGCACACTCAAATCAATGAGTTCTGCTTTGTACCTCTCTATCAGGGGCAAAAGCACTGAATTTCTGTTGTAGATTCTCCTGCAAACCAGGGCTTAACTCTTTCACATGAAAATTTTTGTAATCTGAACATACCCATATATATATATATATATATATATATATATATATATATATATATATATATATATATATATATATATATATATATATATATATATATATACCTTTAAAGAGGACCTGCCACTATGTAAAAAATTACCAGTTTTGGAACTTATTTTATTCTCTCCGCCCCTCTGAGTATTTAAGTTTTTATTTTTTGAAAATCCGCCATACGGTTCCAGAGGTAGAGGCTTTTTCATTTAGTGCTTATTTTTATGGCCTTTACAAGGGGGCGGTGCTCACAGTGTATGCGGAGTAGTTTGAAGACACGCCCCCGAGGATCTTGTAAAAGTAAAAAGGCTCATATCTCAGGAACCATGTGGCGGTTTTTAAAAAAATAAGAAGTGGCGTACTCAGTGGACAGTGGGGATAAAATAGTAGCAAAAACTGGACAATTTAGACCAAGTGACAGGTCCACTATAATATCGTCAACTGGATGATACTTGTCCCCATACACATCCAATTCTCATTTGTCGGCACCAATCGTGGTGATGTGATCGCCTCTTTCATCAGGGTCACTTTCGATTCTGTAAGAACCACGTGTAGGAATTATTGTCCTTGAGTTCTTCTGCTTTTCCTTAGATACCACTTCCTGGGAACCTTCTGTGACTACTTGAGGTTCCGGAATCCTAATGGAACATTAGGGCAAGCAATCAAATCCCAGTTGTCATTTTTGGGTGAATAAGAAAGCAACGATTTGATTGGTTGCCAAAAAAAGTTGCCAATATCTGACTTTTCAAATGATCCTGGGGTGACATCAAGACGTAGGGCGGAATCCTTTTTGCATTTGCACCTTTTTATCCCTGTTTTTGATTTGAACCTTTTTTAGTCTATTATATAGGCACGTTCCCTTGGGGTTTTTTTTTATATATATATGTTTCCGCACTACGGACGGAGTTTGGGGTTTCCAGATGTTTTTTGTTGGTTCATCACTTACAACTTTAATAAAAATCACACTTTTTTTGTGCATACGTACTCCAATCTCCCCCCGGAGTGATTTTATGTACGTCTAAAACTTTTGCACACATTTTTCAACATTTTGCTCCAAAAAGTAAAAAGAAAAGTTAAAGACATTAAAAGGGAGCTTTTCATTCTTTCTACAAAATACTTGAACCAGTTGTTCTATTTTGAAGAAATTGGCACCAAAAACGGCAACGAATATCACAAGGCAAAAAAACATTCTCCGTGAGATTCACTGCCACAACATCCACATACCTAAAGCCACCTATGGCACCGGGCAAAGTGCCCCTTCACTCAGGGCATCTATAAGGAGCAGATGCACTTCAAGATTTTGCAAAAAATTCCTGATAATTTCCTCCACACTTGTCCATACGGCTGAGATGTTTCCTCCAAAGGTCTCATGACTTTGTAGATAAATTCCACGGCTTCAACCAGATCAGTGACCTCGGATTTTACTCCATAAACAACGAGACCCCCGTGTTCCGTGGCTAGCCTCTAGGGCATGTAGACTTATGCACAACACCCTTCACTTTGAGCCAGTGACATTCACGCCTCAATGCCGCCAAATTCCCAGGAAGCATATTGTGGTGGTAACAGATTCGCTTTTCACTTGACATGTGGGCGCTGATATACATGGTACCCTGCTGGGTCAGGCTGCATTTAAAGGGATGGTCAACATTAAAGGTGACATTGCTAGAATATGCCCATAATGGCTGATATGGCCACATGCTCGGACCCTGACTCTAATGCAATCTCTAAGGGAGGAAACAGACCACTGTGATCACCGCCGATCAGATATTGCCGCCATATCCCAGGCCGCATTTAAAGGGATGGTCAACCTTAAAGGTGACATTGCTAGAATATGCACATAATGACTGATATGGCCACATGCTCGGACCCTGACTCTAATGCAATCTCTAAGGGAGGAAACAGACCACTGTGATCACCGCCGATCAGATATTGCCGCCATATCCCAGGCCGCATTTAAAGGGATGGTCAACCTTAAAGGTGACATTGCTAGAATATGCACATAATGGCTGATATGGCCACATGCTCGGACCCTGACTCTAATGCAATCTCTAAGGGAGGAAACAGACCACTGTGATCACTGCCGATCAGATATTGCCGCCATATCCCAGGCCACATTTAAAGGGATGGTCAACCTTAAAGGTGACATTGCTAGAATATGCCCGTAATGGCCGATATGGCCACATGTTCGGAGCCTAACTCTAATGCAATCTCTAAGGGAGGAGAACAGTCCACTGTAATCACCGCCGATCAGATATTGCCACGATAGCCCAGGGCGCATTTAAAGGCATGGTCAACCTTAAAGGTGACTGTCACAAACCACCGGGGGGGTCACTCAGAAAACCCCCGCACTGGCTACCAGTACGTCACAATCGGGGGGTAACAAGTGGGGGTCACCCCTCCTTTATACCTCCCGACCGACAGACAGAGCACGTGACGCGCTCTCTAGCGCCCCTCTTATAGTCAGGCCAATTATGGAATTGCCCGACAATAAGCAAGGAGGCCGCTATACTACTTATGCCGATTATTGAAGGGTCCCCGGTGAGAGTAGGGTATATATTCCCCCGACCTCCGCGGGCGGAATATATAAAATCTCCCCGAATCTCACTGGCCTCCCCACAATAATCCTTGGCACAACTCGCTGCCACCAACCGCTTCACGGTAACTATTAGCCGAACACACAGACGTGGGATTCAAGATCGAGATAACAGAACAGCCCAAGATTAATTATATAATTTAATCAGCCTAAAGCACACTAGAAACTACAATATATACAATAGGGAATCTACAGAATATACAGTTATGTCAGAGTACAGTTACAATCAAAGCATGGGTTACAAACAGGCATACACAGTTCCAGCAGTTACCTTGTTGCGTCTGGCCACAGGGGGGCGCTGTACCCAGGTTTCTAGGATCCTTCCCACAGATGTTTCCTACACGTGCCCCCAGCGAAAGAACACTGGAAAATGGCCGAAGTAGGGTTATCAACCTGGGCAGATCCAGGTCCCCTCCTACCTTAGTGACCTCACAGGGAGCACTGCCACTCCCCCTGCATGGATCAGAATTATCCAGCAAAGGGGATATTGGCCATAACTTTGCCTGGGAGCGTCGTAGGCAGACGCCAATGCTCTCATTGTGACAGTTATGAATTTAGCTACAGAACGAGGGGACTCATGACCTGTCTGCCAGTTCCCCATTGGCTGATATCACGCCTGGGGCATTTCCCAATGTCCTGCTCCCATAAAAAGGGTGTGCCGGCATCGTCTGCATGCGGAGACACCATTTTTATGGTTGCCATATTTATCGGAAATATGGCTTGCGAGATATGAACCATTTTTTACTGGAGTCGTTCTGTCTGGCTATTTCCATAGCCTTGCTAACTAGCTAGCAGCTCCTACTACAGGGTGACGGCAGGGAGTCATCCTGTGTCCATTGTTCCCACACCACCTCATCTCCATATCACAGGACATGGCCATGGAGGTGTAAGTGGAACACTGAGAACAAGAAGGGAGGGGGCACTGCCAGGGAGTGATGAGGGATTATGACTGGAGTCATAATTCATCTTCATATCCCGGGATTTGCCTCACACCTCCCCCCTTTTGAGGGCGCTAGGGGGCAGCACACTCCGGTGTTCCCCCGTGCGCCCGTCCGCGACCTCTCCTTGTCGGGACAGCCCGTCTGCGTTACCGTGGTCACGGCCCCTTTTGTGGCGAATGGTGAAGTTGTATTGCTGGAGCGCAAGGCTCCATCGCAACAATCGCCCATTCGTCCCAGAGACGGTGTGCAACCAGCTGAGGGGATTGTGGTCCGTCTCCACGATGAAGTGGCGCCCGTATAGATAGGGTTGCAGACGCTGCAGGGCCCACACTATGGCCAGGCACTCCTTCTCCATCGTGGAATAGGCAACTTCCCTTGGTAACAGCTTCCTGCTCAGGTACAAGACTGGGTGCTCTTGGCTCGCAGAGTCCACCTGGCTGAGCACCGCACCGAGGCCGAAGTCACTGGCGTCGGTCTGTACTACAAACGGCCGCGTGAAGTCGGCTGCCTGTAGCACGGGCGGGCTGGACAGGGCGTCCTTTAGGGCCCGGAAGGCTGTCTCGCAGTCCATTGTCCAATCGACTGCAGAGGGCAGCTTCTTCTTGGTGAGGTCCGTCAAGGGCTTTGCCAGGCTACTATAGCATGGAACAAACCTCCTATAGTACCCAGCGGTCCCCAAGAAGGACATCACCTGCTTCTTGGTCCTGGGGGTGGGCCAGGATGCGATGGCCTCCACTTTCTCAGGCTCGGGCTTCAGTGTTCTCCCGCCTACCCGGTGACCGAGGTACTGGACCTCGCTCATGGCCAGCTGACACTTTCCCGGCTTGATGGTCAAACCTGCCCGGTGGATCCGCCTGAGCACCTGTGCTAGATGCTCTAGGTGGTCCTCCCAGGTGGGACTGAAGACGGCAATGTCATCTAGGTACGCGGCCGCGTACCCTTCAAGTCCCTTGAGCAGGGTGTTGACCATCCGCTGGAAAGTGGCAGGGGCATTCCTCATCCCGAATGGCATCACCGTGGACTCGTATAGTCCAAATGGGGTAATAAAGGCAGAGCGTTCCCTGGCCTTGCGAGTCAGGGGGATCTGCCAATATCCCCGGCTCAGATCCATGATGGTCAGGTACTGAGCCCCGGCCAACTGATCGAGCAGGTCATCGATGCGTGGCATTGGGTACGCATCGGCGACCGTGACCGCATTGAGCCCCCTGTAGTCCACGCAGAACCGAGTGGTTCGGTCCTTCTTAGGGACGAGGACTACAGGCGAGGCCCAAGCGCTGTTGGATGCCTGGATCACCCCCAGCTTCAGCATCTCGTCAATCTCCTGGCGCATGTGTTGCTGCACCTCCAGGGAGACCCGATATGCTGAACGCCGGATCGGGGGATGATCCCCAGTGTCCACGTGATGGACAGCCAAGTCAGTCCTTCCGGGCTGGTTGGTAAACAACCCCCGGAAGGGGTGTAGGGTGGCCCACAGCTGGGACCGTTGGTCCTCCAAGAGCTGGTGGCCAACCTCCACATCCTCAATGGATCCGCCTGCCCTAACCTGGGCTAGCATATCCAAGAGGGTTTCCGCTTCTCCCTCCTCGGGCAGGTTGCACACGGGGAGCGCACATGCCTCCCGCTCATGATGTGCCTTCATCATGTTCACATGGAAGGGCTTCCGCCTTCCACGGGCAGGGTCCAGGGTGACCAGGTACGTCACAGGGTTGAGCTGCTGGTACACGAGGTATGGGCCCTCCCAGGCTGCCTGAAGCTTGTCCTGTGGTACGGGGACCAGTACCCACACCTCTTGACCCACTTGGTAGGTCCTCTCACAAGCGTTCTGGTCGTACCAACGCTTCTGATCGGCCTGGGCTTGAGCCATATTGTCGTGTACCAGTTGCGTCAAGGCCTGCATTTTGTCCCGGAAGCGCATGACATACTCGATAACCGACACTCCAGGGGTGGCCAAATCCCCTTCCCAAGCCTCTTTCACCAGAGCCAGGGGGCCCCGCACACGTCGCCCGTACAGGAGCTCAAACGGTGAGAATCCTGTTGAGGCCTGTGGAACCTCCCGGTAAGCAAATAACAGGTGTGGGAGATACCGCTCCCAGTCACGCCCATGGGAGTCGACCAACATCCTAAGCATCTGCTTTAAGGTGCCATTGAACCGCTCGCACAGGCCATTAGTCTGTGGATGGTACGGGCTGGCCACCAGATGTCGCACCTGGACTTGCTTACAGAGGGCCTCCATCAGCTGGGACATGAATTGGGTCCCCCGGTCAGTGAGCATTTCCTGGGGAAAACCCACTCGGGAGAAAATCTCCAGCAATGCGGTGGCCACCTTGTCAGCCCGAATGGACGACAAGGCCACTGCTTCTGGGTACCGGGTGGCATAGTCCACTACCGTCAGTATGAAGCGTTTCCCGGAGCTGCTGGGGATGGC
The DNA here is from genome assembly GCF_048569485.1 of Anomaloglossus baeobatrachus. Classification (NCBI taxonomy): domain Eukaryota; kingdom Metazoa; phylum Chordata; class Amphibia; order Anura; family Aromobatidae; genus Anomaloglossus; species Anomaloglossus baeobatrachus. Next base: position 283,012,060 of record NC_134359.1, on the reverse strand, counting down.
CAGCGGGCCGACCAGATCCACAGCCACCCTCCTGAAAGGCTCATCGATGATTGGCAGAGATACTAGTGGGGCTTTGGGGTGTGGCCCCGCCTTCCCCACTCTCTGACAGGTTTCACACGAACGGCAGTAGGCAGCCACATCGGCCCCCATTTTTGGCCAGTAGAAATGCTGGTTTAACCTGGCCTTGGTCTTAGCGATCCCTAGGTGTCCGGCCATCGGAATCTCATGTGCGATCCGCAACAACTCCGTCCGGAACGGATAGGGTACCACCAACTGTCGGTCCCTGGGCCACGCCTCCGGTGAACCCTGCTGGACCGTGGCCCGGTACAGCCGTCCTTGGTCCCAGACCACTCGCTCCGGGTCCGAGTCCGAGGGAGGCTGTGCCGCCTGCTCCTTAAGAGCTTTCAGGCTGTCGTCAGCTTCTAACGCTGCCTGAAACCCCTGACTAGATGTGGCCAGAATCGACGAGACTGTCACATCTTCGGTCAGTACCCCGGGACCTGTGTCCTGGCCTCCACCTGACTCGGCTGCCACTTGGTCAGAAGGGGAAGAGCTATCGGACCTCCGGGAGGCCCCTTGGCTTCCAGCACTCCCACTGCGGGTGACAGCGGCCACAGCCGCTGCGACCGTGGGTCGTGCCTGCTCCTCCTCCGTTCCTGACCAAGTCGCCGGTTCAGGCAGACCTACCTGGCTTCCTGACACCCCGGTTGTGGGGGAACCATGCACCGAGATCTTACCTGGGAGCACTTCCGCTCCTGGACCGGCCCCAATCTCACCTGCCTGTTCCCCTCCTGCAGCAACAGAACCCCGCTGTGAAATCTCTGGGGACCCCACATTTGCTGTGGTAGCCCCCACCCCACACACTGGTCCTCCCCCTGCAGCACCCTGCTCTCTGCTTATCCCTGCAGAGGGCAACAGATCCCAGCTCACAGGCTGGTTACTTGTAGAGGCATTGTCACACCTTTCTCTGACCCCCTCCCCTGTCACAGCTGCAGCTGTGTGTGTGTCTATGGTGTCTATGCAAGCAGAAATATCAGAGTTCACTCCCTCCTCCCTTACATCATTCATAGATAACACATTAACATTGTCCGGAGGCATGTCAGTACGGGCTGAAGGTTCAGCCCTTGGTTGGGGCCCAAACTGGGAGGTTATCTGCCCCAAATCTGTCCCAAGTAGCACGTTTGCAGGGATCCGATCAGTTACCCCCACCTCCCTCACCCCTCGCCCTGCGCCCCAGTCCACATAAATGTCAGCAACAGGCAGCGCCGGGTCAGTGCCTCCAATCCCGGAGACAGCGAGGGTTTTTCCAGGGATCAAGTCTTGGGGGGACACCATCTCAGGCCGCACCAGAGTCACCTCCGAGGCGCTGTCTCGCAGTCCTATGGTCACAGACCGGCCGACGGTGACAGGTTGGAAGCTGTCCAGGGACCTACCACCACCCCCACCCACACAATACACCTTGGGCGGCCCTTGGGACGGGGACGGAGCCGGGGCCTTGGGACGCTGAGGGCACATGGCCTTGAAGTGTCCAGGTAGGTTGCACTGGTGGCACCGTCTTGGTTCCGCCACGGGCCTGGAGAGGGGAGTTGAGGGGGACACCCCCTGCAGTCTAGGGGCAGGTGGGGCAGTCGCAGAATTCATCTTACCCCCTCTCCAGGTGCTGCTGGTGGCCGCTCTCCTGGCCTCAGGGGCCCGGTTGTTGGTGTAGTCATCGGCAAGGGCAGCTGTAGCCGTGGACCCCTTTGGCTTCTGGTCTCGGATGAACTGGCGGAGATCCTCAGGGCAGTTCCACAAGAGTTGCTCCGTGATGAACAAGTCCAGGATCTCCGGTCCGGTGGAAAGCTGCAGGCCTTGGGTCCAGTGGTCGGCAGCTCGGGCAAGTGCCCGCCGGTGGTCAGCCCAGGAGTCCTTTGGTCCCTTCTGTAGGCTCCGGAACTTCTTGCGGTAGGACTCTGGAGTGAGGTTGTACTGTTGGATCAGGGCCCGCTTGATGGTGTCGTAGCCCTGATCTGCCTCAGCAGGCAAGTCCCCAAGGATATCCAGGGCCTTACCCCTTAAACGGGGGGTCAGGTATTTGGCCCACTGGTCCTTGTCCAGATGGTGCTGCAAGCAAGTCCGTTCAAAAGCAGTCAAGAAAGAGTCCAAGTCTCCATCCTTCTCCAGCACTGGGAAGTCCTCAACACGGACCTTTGGAAGTTTGGTGTCTCGAAGGTCACATGTGGCTGATGAGGGCCGGAGCTGAGCTAGCTGCAGCTGGTAGTCACGGTCTGCCTGTCGCTCTCGCTCTTCACGCGCTGCCTGCCGCTCTCGCTCCGCAGCCTCACGCTCTGCGTGCCGCTCCGCAGCCTCAGCGTCACGCGCTGCCTGCCGCTCTGCCCTGCGCTCTGCCAGGAGTTCCTTGTAGCCCTCCTGGTCTCCAGCCTGGAGAAGGGCCATAGCCATTTGAAGAAGGCTATCCGAGCCTCCCAGGCTCGGTGGAATGGCACGTGGTGATCTGCGGCCCGCTGCGGAGCCTGGTGATTCACTGTCCCTTGCAGAGCGGAGGGCTGGCATCTGGCTCGTTGAGGACCCTTGGGTGAGCTGCTCCTCATCTTGTCCATAATTGCCAGCTTGTGCGCTGTCCTCTGCAGAACGGTTTTCTGGCGTCGAGCTCCTGGAGGACTCGTGGGCAACCTCCTCATTACTGCCCACAGCACCGTCCTCCCTCTCTTCGGCTCCTGCCTTAGCATTGGCCAGTTGCATAGCTCTGCTCCTGGTGCCATCAGCCATTCTTGCAGACTTTTGGTCACTGACACAGAACTGACACCTGATGCCTCCACACACCTTACAGTATCTGCACTCTGACACTCTAGTGTTGAGCTAGTCTGAAGACCCCAGCAGCCACAGCTGCTGCAGGCAGTCTTTAGTGTCTGGGAGTATGGGTCTCACACTCACACACACTATTATCTCGATCCCACCGCTTGCCACCAATATGTCACAAACCACCGGGGGGGTCACTCAGAAATCCCCCGCGCTGGCTACCAGTACGTCACAATCGGGGGGTAACAAGTGGGGGTCACCCCTCCTTTATACCTCCCGACCGACAGACAGAGCACGTGACGCGCTCTCTAGCGCCCCTCTTATAGTCAGGCCAATTATGGAATTGCCCGACAATAAGCAAGGAGGCCGCTATACTACTTATGCCGATTATTGAAGGGTCCCCGGTGAGAGTAGGGTATATATTCCCCCGACCTCCGCGGGCGGAATATATAAAATCTCCCCGAATCTCACTGGCCTCCCCACAATAATCCTTGGCACAATTCGCTGCCACCAACCGCTTCACGGTAACTATTAGCCGAACACACAGACGTGGGATTCAAGATCGAGATAACAGAACAGCCCAAGATTAATTATATAATTTAATCAGCCTAAAGCACACTAGAACTACAATATATACAATAGGGAATCTACAGAATATACATAGGTCAGAGTACAGTTACAATCAAAGCATGGGTTACAAACAGGCATACACAGTTCCAGCAGTTACCTTGTTGCGTCTGGCCACAGGGGGGCGCTGTACCCAGGTTTCTAGGATCCTTCCCACAGATGTTTCCTACACGTGCCCCCAGCGAAAGAACACTGGAAAATGGCCGAAGTAGGGTTATCAACCTGGGCAGATCCAGGTCCCCTCCTACCTTAGTGACCTCACAGGGAAGCACTGCCACTCCCCCTGCATGGATCAGAATTATCCAGCAAAGGGGATATTGGCCATAACTTTGCCTGGGAGCGTCGTAGGCGGACGCCAATGCTCTCATTGTGACAGTTATGAATTTAGCTACAGAACGAGGGGACTCATGACCTGTCTGCCAGTTCCCCATTGGCTGATATCACGCCTGGGGCATTTCCCAATGTCCTGCTCCCATAAAAAGGGTGTGCCGGCATCGTCTGCATGCGGAGACACCATTTTTATGGTTGCCATATTTATCGGAAATATGGCTTGCGAGATATGAACCATTTTTTACTGGAGTCGTTCTGTCTGGCTATTTCCATAGCCTTGCTAACTAGCTAGCAGCTCCTACTACAGGGTGACGGCAGGGAGTCATCCTGTGTCCATTGTTCCCACACCACCTCATCTCCATATCACAGGACATGGCCATGGAGGTGTAAGTGGAACACTGAGAACAAGAAGGGAGGGGGCACTGCCAGGGAGTGATGAGGGATTATGACTGGAGTCATAATTCATCTTCATATCCCGGGATTTGCCTCACAGTGACATTGCTAGAATATGCCCATAATGGCTGATATGGCCACATGTTCGGACCCTGACTCTAATGCAATCTCTAAGGGAGGAACCAGACCACTGTGATCACCGCCGATTAGATATTGCCACCATAGCCCAGCAATATGCTCTTAAAGGGGTTGTCCAGCACTGATCCCCTCCAGTACGATAGTCTAATGAATAGGCATCACGGCAAGTATTCAGTGTCAATGTCATCGACAACGCACACCTCCAACACAGATGCCGGACAACCCCTTTAGTGTCTATACTGAAACAACATATTTAAAGGGGTTATGCCACCAAGAACATTTGATACCTAGGTGATAAATATATGACCTGTAGGTGTAACCCCCCAATCATGAGAGCAGGGATCAGTGTGAATGGAGCAGTAGGCGCATGCATAATCATCACTGTCTATAGGTGCCAGGGTCACACATGCACACTCCATTCACTCGTCCCATTCTTGGGATCACGGGGATCCCATGGATCAGATCCCCAATGATGAAAATCCCCATTATAATCTACCCCTTATCTATTGCTCCCTGTTATCAGCCATTCCCAGCCATAGACAGGTCAATGATAGTCTTCATCAGAACGACAGATAACCGCTGCTTAATTTTGGTTTGGCGCTGGCCCTTTAAGCGTCGATTCTAATGACACTGCAATTAAGGTGGAGTGTAACGACATTAATAAGCAAATTTCCAGTATCACATTTGCATCCTAACGCGATGGAATCCATCCCATAATAGATCCACAAGTGTGCCCAGAAGCGGCACAGCGTGGCTGCATTAGATTGTGAGCTCTTGGGCGCCCACGTGAGTCAGTGGCCCCTTTAAATACAAATCACGTTATTAGAGCAGTCGCCGGTCCCCGTCCTTATTACGGAGCCGACTGCACCGCGCTCCAGGGAAATCTGAGATTGCTCACACGGCCGATAATCAACGGGCCCGGAGACATTGAAATGACCCATCAGCACCGCGGTGCCCGGCTGCTCTCCTCCGCCATCTGCCGGCCCAGACCCCTGTGCTTCTTCTCCTAGACAGTCTCACCCTATGAGGTCCGTTGCCATCTTCCTTACCAGGAAAAGACCCCCAAAATGGTGACACCACCCATATAAAAGGGCGATTTTTTTTTTTTTTTAAAGCCCCCAATGTGTGGATATTGGAGCCGTTCCCCTCCCTCTCCGGCATCTTGCAGCAATCATATAGCATCTGTAGGACGCCCATCACACATCCATCTCTGTACCATTCATGCAGATTAGGGTCCGATCACCCCTCTCTCCAGCGACCAGCTGAGCGCTACTGGCATTAACCCTCTACGGACCGCACCATAATTCGCTGACCCCCCTCCTCCCATTAGCTGAGGTTTGCACGAGTCTCCAGGACAATTGGTGCAAATGACATATATAAAATAGCATGTATCGCATGTTACATCCTATGCATTGCACACATCCTGCAAATATGCACCGGAGAGGAACGATGCTTCATGTTACCCCCACCCCAGCCCCATGTTTCCCCCTCTGCTTAATGTTACCCCCAGCCCCATGTTACCCCCTCAGCTCCATGTTACCCCCACCCCAGCCCCATGTTTCCCCCTCTGCTCAATGTTACCCCCAGCCCCATGTTACCCCCCTCAGCTCCATGTTACCCCCACCCCACCCCACGTTACCCCCTCAGCTCCATGTTACCCCCACCCCAGCCCCATGTTACCCCCTCAGCTCCATGTTACCCCCAGCCCCATGTTACCCCCTCAGCTCCATGTTACCCCCACCCCAGCCCCATGTTTCCCCCTCTGCTCAATGTCACCCCCACCCCAGCCCCATGTTGTCCCCACAGCTCCATGTTACCCCTACCCCAGCCCCATGTTACCCCCTCAGCTCCATGTTACCCCCACCCCACCCCATGTTACCCCCTCAGCTCCATGTTACCCCCACCCCAGCCCCATGTTGTCCCCACAGCTCCATGTTATCCCCACCCCAGCCCCATATTACCCCCTCTGCTCAATGTTACCCCCCCAGCCCCATGTTACCCCCCTCAGCTCCATGTTATCCCCACCCCAGCCCCATGTTACCCCCTCAGCTCCATGTTATCCCCACCCCAGCCCCATATTACCCCCTCAGCTCCATGTTATCCCCACCCCAGCCCCATGTTACCCCCTCAGCTCCATGTTACCCCCACCCCAGCCCCATGTTACCCCCTCAGCTCCATGTTATCCCCACCCCAGCCCCATATTACCCCCTCAGCTCCATGTTACCTCCACTCCAACCCCATGTTGCCCCCTCTGCTCAATGTTACCCCCACCCCAGCCCCATGTTACCCCCTCAGCTCCATGTTACCTCCACCCCATGTTGCCCCCTCAGCTCCATGTTACCTCCACCCCAGCCCCATGTTACCCCCCTCTGCTCAATGTTACCTCCACCCCAGCCCCATGTTGCCCCCTCTGCTCAATGTTACCTCCACCCCAGCCCCATGTTACCCCCTCTGCTCAATGTTACCCCCACCCCCGCCCCATGTTGTCCTCCCAGCTCCATGTTACCCCCAGCCCCATGTTGCCCCCTCTGCTCATTGTTACCCCCACCCCAGCCCCATGTTGCCCCCTCTGCTCATTGTTACCCCCCACCCCAGCCCCATGTTGCCCCCTCTGCTCATTGTTACCCCCACCCCAGCCCCATGTTGCCCCCTCTGCTCATTGTTACCCCCCACACCAGCCCCATGTTGCCACCTTTGCTCCATGTTGCCCTCTCAGCTGCGTATTGCCCCCTTTGCTCCATGTTGCCCCCACCACAGTCCCATGTTGCCTCCTCAGTTCCGTGTTGCGCCCTCAACTCCATTTTGCCCCATCAACTCCATGTTCCCCCTCAGCTGTGTGTTTCCCCCTTTGGTCTGTATTTCCCCCTTTGCTCCATGTTGCCCCCACCCCATCCCCATGTTGCTCCGTGTTGCCCAAATTGCTCCATGTTGCCCCTATCCCAGTCCCATATTGCCCCCTTTGCTCCATATTGCCCCCTCAGCTCTGTGTTGCCCCCTTTGCTCCATGTTACCCCCACCCCAGACCCATGTTGCCGCCTTGTTACTATGTTGCCCTCACCGCAGCCCCATATTGCCCCCTTTTGCCTCCTCAGCCCCATGTTACCCCCTTTGATCTATGCTGCCCCCACCCCAGCCCCATGTTGCGTCCCCTCCATGATACATTCTAGGCTCATACATTATATCAAGAGTTAATTCATTCTTTCTTGTTGTAATCCCATTAATACGGCGGGGTGGTACTCACTGGCTTTGCCCGCTTTGGGTCTCTGCAGCAGCTTCTGGACCATGCTCAGGTCCTCCGCTTTCACCGCCTGGAGCAGCTCCTGGTCCTTCCCCATCCTGCTTCCTTCTGGAGGGATCAGCTGGGGGGGGGGTTGCAGCAAGGAAAAAAGGGGTGATCCTACGAGGGGCTTGGTAGTCCTTATAGCCAAAGCATCCTTTTTGGAAGAGGCGCTGATGGTGATGAAGAAGAAGAAGAGGAGGAGGAGGGGAGCAGAGATCAGACACCCAGCAGCAGTGTAGGGGGAGATGGGGAGCGTGTCAGATTTGCTGGGGGGGAGCACAGACACCTCCAGCCAGGAGGAGCCAGGGAGAGACGAATAATGCCAGGGATGCAGGAATGATCATCCTGGAGGGGCAGGGTTATGGGGGTCCTCAGCTGCGGGTCCCCAGATGGGAGCAGGGGAAGATGGAGGGGGGCGCAGGGATGCAGTGTGACAGGAGATGACAGTGTCTCCAGGAGGGAGGGCGCCTGGCTCCTGTGTGTGCTCTGTCCTCTCCTCTGTCTCCTGATCCCTCCTCCCATCCCTCCATTCCTGTATTGGCTGCACAGTCTCTGAGCTGCATCCAGAGGCGGAACCAGAAAGCCCAGCAACGCACCCCATAACCAGCGCCGCACACTGCGCTACACTACTATGTGCCTCATACACACCGCCACACTGCGCTACACTACTATGTGCCTCATACACACTGCCACACTGCGCTACACTACACCGCCACACTGCGCTACACTACTGTGTGCCTCATACACACCGCCACACTGTGCTACACTACTATGTGCCTCATACACACCGCCACACTGTGCTACACTACTATGTGCCTCATACACACCGCCACACCGTGCTACACTACTATGTGCCTCATACACACCGCCACACCGTGCTACACTACACCGCCACACTGCGCTACACTACACCGCCACACTGCGCTACACTACACCGCCACACTGCGCTACACTACTATGTGCCTCATACACACTGCCACACTGCGCTACACTACACCGCCACACTGCGCTACACTACACCGCCACACTGCGCTACACTACACCGCCACACTGTGCTACACTACTATGTGCCTCATACACACCGCCACACTGTGCTACACTACTATGTGCCTCATACACACCGCCACACTGCGCTACACTACTATGTGCCTCATACACACCGCCACACTGCGCTACACTACACCGCCACACTGCGCTACACTACTATGTGCCTCATACACACTGCCACACTGCGCTACACTACACCGCCACACTGCGCTACACTACTATGTGCCTCATACACACTGCCACACTGCGCTACACTACACCGCCACACTGTGCTACACTACTATGTGCCTCATACACACCGCCACACTGCGCTACACTACACCGCCACACTGCGCTACACTACTATGTGCCTCATACACACCGCCACACCGTGCTACACTACTATGTGCCTCATACACACCGCCACACTGCGCTACACTACTATGTGCCTCATACACACTGCCACACTGCGCTACACTACACCGCCACACTGTGCTACACTACTATGTGCCTCATACACACCGCCACACTGTGCTACACTACTATGTGCCTCATACACACCGCCACACTGCGCTACACTACTATGTGCCTCATACACACCGCCACACTGCGCTACACTACACCGCCACACTGCGCTACACTACTATGTGCCTCATACACACTGCCACACTGCGCTACACTACACCGCCACACTGCGCTACACTACTATGTGCCTCATACACACTGCCACACTGCGCTACACTACACCGCCACACCGTGCTACACTACTATGTGCCTCATACACACCGCCACACTGCGCTACACTACACCGCCACACTGCGCTACACTACTATGTGCCTCATACACACTGCCACACTGCGCTACACTACACCGCCACACTGCGCTACACTACTATGTGCCTCATACACACCGCCACACCGTGCTACACTACACCGCCACACTGTGCTACACTACACCGCCACACTGTGCTACACTACTATGTGCCTCATACACACCGCCACACTGTGCTACACTACTATGTGCCTCATACACACCGCCACACCGTGCTACACTACACCGCCACACTGCGCTACACTACTATGTGCCTCATACACACCGCCACACTGTGCTACACTACTATGTGCCTCATACACACCGCCACACCGTGCTACACTACACCGCCACACTGTGCTACACTACTATGTGCCTCATACACACCGCCACACCGTGCTACACTACACCGCCACACTGCGCTACACTACTATGTGCGTCATACACACCGCCACACTGCGCTACACTACACCGCCACACTGCGCTACACTACACCGCCACACTGCGCTACACTACTATGTGCCTCATACACACCGCCACACTGCGCTACACTACACCGCCACACTGTGCTACACTACTATGTGCCTCATACACACCGCCACACTGCGCTACACTACAACGCCACACTGCGCTACACTACACCGCCACACTGCGCTACACTACTATGTGCCTCATACACACCGCCACACTGCGCTACACTACACTGCCACACTGCGCTACACTACACCGCCACACTGCGCTACACTACTATGTGCCTCATACACACCGCCACACTGCGCTACACTACACCGCCACACTGCGCTACACTACTATGTGCCTCATACACACCGCCACACTGCGCTACACTACACCGCCACACTGTGCTACACTACTATGTGCCTCATACACACCGCCACACTGCGCTACACTACAACGCCACACTGCGCTACACTACACCGCCACACTGCGCTACACTACTATGTGCCTCATACACACCGCCACACTGCGCTACACTACACCGCCACACTGTGCTACACTACTATGTGCCTCATACACACCGCCACACTGCGCTACACTACAACGCCACACTGCGCTACACTACACCGCCACACTGCGCTACACTACACCGCCACACTGCGCTACACTACACCGCCACACTGCGCTACACTACTATGTGCCTCATACACACCGCCACACTGTGCTACACTACACCGCCACACTGCGCTACACTACTATGTGCCTCATACACACCGCCACACTGCGCTACACTACTATGTGCCTCATACACACCGCCACACTGCGCTACGCTACAACGCCACACTGCGCTACACTACTATGTGCCTCATACACACCGCCACACTGCGCTACACTACTATGTGCCTCATACACACCGCCACACTGTGCTACACTACACCGCCACACTGTGCTACACTACTATGTGCCTCATACACACCGCCACACTGCGCTACACTACAACGCCACACTGCGCTACACTACTATGTGCCTCATACACACCGCCACACTGCGCTACACTACACCGCCACACTGCGCTACACTACTATGTGCCTCATACACACCGCCACACTGTGCTACACTACACCGCCACACTGCGCTACACTACTATGTGCCTCATACACACCGCCACACTGTGCTACACTACACCGCCACATCGCGCTACACTACACCGCCACACTGCGCTATACTACACCGCCACACTGCGCTACACTACACCGCCACACTGCGCTACACTACACCGCCACACTGCGCTACACTACACCGCCACACTGCGCTACACTACTATGTGCCTCATACACACCGCCACACTGCGCTACACTACACCGCCACACTGCGCTACACTACTATGTGCCTCATACACACCGCCACACTGCGCTACACTACACCGCCACACTGCACTACACTACTATGTGCCTCATACATACCGCCACACTGTGCTACACTACACCGCCACACTGCGCTACACTGCTATGTGCCTCATACACACCGCCACACTGCGCTACACTACACCGCCACACTGCACTACACTGCTATGTGCCTCATACACACCGCCACACTGCGCTACACTACTATGTGCCTCATACACACCGCCACACTGCGCTACACTACTATGTGCCTCATACATACCGCCACACTGTGCTACACTACACCGCCACACTGCGCTACACTGCTATGTGCCTCATACACACCGCCACACTGCGCTACACTACTATGTGCCTCATACACACCGCCACACTGCGCTACACTACTATGTGCCTCATACACACCGCCACACTGTGCTACACTACACCGCCACACTGCGCTACACTACTATGTGCCTCATACACACCGCCACACTGTGCTACACTACACCGCCACACTGCGCTACACTGCCACACTGCGCTACACTACTATGTGCCTCATACACACCGCCACACTGCGCTACACTACACCGCCACACTGCGCTACACTACACCGCCACACTGCGCTACACTACACCGCCACACTGCGCTACACTACTATGTGCCTCATACACACCGCCACACTGCGCTACACTACACCGCCACACTGCGCTACACTACTATGTGCCTCATACACACCGCCACACTGCGCTACACTACTATGTGCCTCATACACACCGCCACACTGCGCTACACTACACCGCAACACTGCACTACACTACTATGTGCCTCATACATACCGCCACACTGTGCTACACTACACCGCCACACTGCGCTACACTGCTATGTGCCTCATACACACCGCCACACTGCGCTACACTACACCGCCACACTGCACTACACTACTATGTGCCTCATACATACCACCACACTGTGCTACACTACACCGCCACACTGCGCTACACTGCTATGTGCCTCATACACACCGCCACACTGCGCTACACTACTATGTGCCTCATACACACCGCCACACTGCGCTACACTACTATGTGCCTCATACACACCGCCACACTGTGCTACACTACACCGCCACACTGCGCTACACTACTATGTGCCTCATACACACCGCCACACTGTGCTACACTACACCGCCACACTGCGCTACACTACACCGCCACACTGCGCTACACTACTATGTGCCTCATACACACCGCCACACTGCGCTACACTACACCGCCACACTGTGCTACACTACTATGTGCCTCATACACACCGCCACACTGCGCTACACTACACCGCCACACTGCGCTACACTACTATGTGCCTCATACACACCGCCACACTGCGCTACACTACTATGTGCCTCATACACACCGCCACACTGCGCTACACTACACCGCCACACTGCACTACACTACTATGTGCCTCATACAAACCGCCACACTGCGCTACACTACACCGCCACACTGCACTACACTACTATGTGCCTCATACACACCGCCACACTGCGCTACACTACACCGCCACACTGCGCTACACTACTATGTGCCTCATACACACCGCCACACTGTGCTACACTACACCGCCACACTGCGCTACACTACTATGTGCCTCATACACACCGCCACACTGCGCTACACTACACCGCCACACTGCGCTACACTACTACGTGCCTCATACACACCGCCACACTGTGCTACACTACACCGCCACACTGCGCTACACTACTACGTGCCTCATACACACCGCCACACTGCGCTACACTACACCGCCACACTGCGCTACACTACACCGCCACACTGCGCTACACTACACCGCCACACTGCGCTACACTACTATGTGCCTCATACACACCGCCACACTGTGCTACACTACACCGCCACACTGCGCTACACTACTATGTGCCTCATACACACCGCCACACTGCGCTACACTACTATGTGCCTCATACACACCGCCACACTGTGCTACACTACACCGCCACACTGCGCTACACTACACCGCCACACTGCGCTACACTACTATGTGCCTCATACACACCGCCACACAGCGCTACACTACACCGCCACACTGCGCTACACTACACCGCCACACTGCGCTACACTACTATGTGCCTCATACACACCACCATACAGCGCTACACTACTATGTGCCTCATACACACCGCCACACTGCGCTACACTACACCACCACACTGTGCTACACTACTATGTGCCTCATACACACCGCCACACTGTGCTACACTACACCGCCACACTGCGCTACACTACACCGCCACACTGCGCTACACTACTATGTGCCTCATACACACCGCCACACTGCGCTACACTACTATGTGCCTCATACACACCGCCACACTGCGCTACACTACTATGTGCCTCATACACACCGCCACACTGCGCTACACTACTATGTGCCTCATACACACCGCCACACTGTGCTACACTACACCGCCACACTGCGCTACACTACTATGTGCCTCATACACACCGCCACACTGTGCTACACTACACCGCCACACTGCGCTACACTACACCGCCACACTGCGCTACACTACTATGTGCCTCATACACACCGCCACACTGCGCTACACTACACCGCCACACTGCGCTACACTACTATGTGCCTCATACACACCGCCACACTGCGCTACACTACTATGTGCCTCATACAAACCGCCACACTGCGCTACACTACACCGCCACACTGCGCTACACTACTATGTGCCTCATACACACCGCCACACTGTGCTACACTACACCGCCACACTGCGCTACACTACTATGTGCCTCACACACCGCCACACTGCGCTACACTACACCGCCACACTGCGCTACACTACTACGTGCCTCATACACACCGCCACACTGTGCTACACTACACCGCCACACTGCGCTACACTACTACGTGCCTCATACACACCGCCACACTGTGCTACACTACGCTACACTACACCGCCACACTGCGCTACACTACACCGCCACACTGCGCTACACTACTATGTGCCTCATACACACCGCCACACTGTGCTACACTACACCGCCACACTGCGCTACACTACTATGTGCCTCATACACACCGCCACACTACTATGTGCCTCATACACACCGCCACACTGTGCTACACTACACCGCCACACTGCGCTACACTACACCGCCACACTGCGCTACACTACTATGTGCCTCATACACACCGCCACACAGCGCTACACTACACCGCCACACTGCGCTACACTACACCGCCACACTGCGCTACACTACTATGTGCCTCATACACACCACCATACAGCGCTACACTACTATGTGCCTCATACACACCGCCACACTGCGCTACACTACACCACCACACTGTGCTACACTACTATGTGCCTCATATACACCGCCACACTGTGCTACACTACACCGCCACACTGCGCTACACTACACCGCCACACTGCGCTACACTACTATGTGCCTCATACACACCGCCACACTGCGCTACACTACTATGTGCCTCATACACACCGCCACACTGCGCTACACTACAACGCCACACTGCGCTACACTACTATGTGCCTCATACACACCGCCACACTGTGCTACACTACACCGCCACACTGCTCTACACTACTATGTGCCTCATACACACCGCCACACTGCGCTACACTACTATGAGCCTCATACACACCGCCACACTGTGCTACACTACACCACCACACTGCGCTACACTACACCGCCACACTGCGCTACACTACACCGCCACACTGTGCTACACTACACCGCCACACTGCGCTACACTACTATGAGCCTCATACACACCGCCACACTGCGCTACACTACACCACCACACTGTGCTACACTACTATGTGCCTCATACACACCGCCACACTGTGCTACACTACATCGCCACACTGTGCTACACTACTATGTGCCTCATACACACCACCACACTGCGCTACACTACACCGCCACACTGCGCTACACTACTATGAGCCTCATACACACCGCCACACTGCACTACACTACTATGTGCCTCATACACACCTCATACACACCGCCACACTGTGCTACACTACACCGCCACACTGCTCTACACTACTATGTGCCTCATACACACCGCCACACTGTGCTACACTACTATGTGCCTCATACACACCGCCACACTGTGCTACACTACACCGCCACACTGCGCTACACTACTATGAGCCTCATACACACCGCCACACTGCGCTACACTACTATGTGCCTCATACACACCGCCACACTGTGCTACACTACACCGCCACACTGTGCTACACTACTATGTGCCTCATACACACCGCCACACTGTGCTACACTACACCGCCACACTGTGCTACACTACTATGTGCCTCATACACACCACCACACTGTGCTACACTACTATGTGCCTCATACACACCGCCACACTGTGCTACACTACACCGCCACACTGCTCTACACTACTATGTGCCTCATACACACCGCCACACTGCGCTACACTACTATGAGCCTCATACACACCGCCACACTGTGCTACACTACACCGCCACACTGCGCTACACTACACCGCCACACTGCGCTACACTACACCGCCACACTGTGCTACACTACACCGCCACACTGCGCTACACTACTATGAGCCTCATACACACCGCCACACTGCGCTACACTATACCACCACACTGTGCTACACTACTATGTGCCTCATACACACCGCCACACTGCGCTACACTACACCGCCACACTGTGCTACACTACTATGTGCCTCATACACACCGCCACACTGCGCTACACTACACCGCCACACTGCGCTACACTACACCGCCACACTGTGCTACACTACACCGCCACACTGCGCTACACTACTATGAGCCTCATACACACCGCCACACTGCGCTACACTACACCACCACACTGTGCTACACTACTATGTGCCTCATACACACCGCCACACTGCGCTACACTACACCGCCACACTGTGCTACACTACTATGAGCCTCATACACACCGCCACACTGCGCTACACTACACCACCACACTGTGCTACACTACTATGTGCCTCATACACACCGCCACACTGCGCTACACTACACCGCCACACTGCACTACACTACTATGTGCCTCATACACACCGCCACACTGCGCTACACTACACCGCCACACTGTGCTACACTACTATGTGCCTCATACACACCGCCACACTGCGCTACACTACTATGTGCCTCATACACACCGCCACACTGTGCTACACTACACCGCCACACTGCGCTACACTACTATGAGCCTCATACACACCGCCACACTGCGCTACACTACTATGTGCCTCATACACACCGCCACACTGTGCTACACTACACCGCCACACTGTGCTACACTACTATGTGCCTCATACACACCGCCACACTGTGCTACACTACACCGCCACACTGTGCTACACTACTATGTGCCTCATACACACCACCACACTGTGCTACACTACTATGTGCCTCATACACACCGCCACACTGTGCTACACTACACCGCCACACTGTGCTACACTACTATGTGCCTCATACACACCGCCACACTGTGCTACACTACACCGCCACACTGCGCTACACTACTATGAGCATCATACACACCGCCACACTGTGCTACACTACACCGCCACACTGCGCTACACTACTATGTGCCTCATACACACCGCCACACTGTGCTACACTACACCGCCACACTGCGCTACACTACTATGTGCCTCATACACACCGCCACACTGTGCTACACTACTATGTGCATCATACACACCGCCACACTGAGGTACACTACACCGCCACACTGCACTACACTACTATGTGCCTCATACACACCGCCACACTGTGCTACACTACAACGCCACACTGCGCTACACTACTATGTGCCTCATACACACCGCCACACTGTGCTACACTACACCGCCACACTGCGCTACACTACTATGTGCATCATACACACCGCCACACTGCGCTACACTACTATGTGCATCATACACACCGCCACACTGCGCTACACTACTATGTGCATCATACACACCGCCACACTGTGCTACACTGCTATGAGCATCATACACACCGCCACACTGCGCTACACTACTATGAGCATCATACACACCGCCACACTGCGCTACACTACTATGTGCATCATACACACCGCCACACTGCGCTACACTACTATGTGCATCATACACACCGCCACACTGTGCTACACTGCTATGTGCATCATACACACCGCCACACTGCGCTACACTGCTATGTGCATCATACACACCGCCACACTGCGCTACACTGCTATGTGCATCATACACACCGCCACACTGTACTACACTACTATGAGCATCATACACACCGCCACACTGCGCTACACTACTATGTGCATCATACACACCGCCACACTGTGCTACACTACTATGATCATCATACACACCGCCACACTGCGCTACACTACTATGATCTTCATACACACCGCCACACTGCGCTACACTACTATGAGTATCATACACACCGCCACACTGCGCTACACTACTATGAGCATCATACACACCGCCACACTGCGCTACACTACTATGAGCATGATAACACACCGCTACACGGCGCTACACTACTATGAGCATCATACACACCGCCACACTGCGCTACACTACTATGAGCATGATAACACACCGCTACACTGCACTACACTACTATGATCATCATACACACCGCCACACTGCGCTACACTACTATGTGCATCATACACACCGCCACACTGTGCTACACTACTACGAGCATCATACACACCGCCACACTGCGCTACACTACTATGATCATCATACACACCGCCACACTGCGCTACACTACTATGATCATCATACACACCGCCACACTGCGCTACACTACTATGAGCATCATACACACCGCCACACTGCGCTACACTACTATGAGCATCATACACACCGCCACACTGCACTACACTACTATGAGCATCATACACACCGCCACACTGTGCTACACTACTATGAGCATCATACACACCGCCACACTGCGCTACACTACTATGTGCATCATACACACCGCCACACTGCGCTACACTACTATGAGCATCATACACACCGCCACACTGCGCTACACTACTATGATCATCATAAACACCGCCACACTGCGCTACACTACTATGAGCATCATAAACACCGCCACACTGCGCTACACTACTATGAGCATCATACACACCGCCACACTGCGCTACACTACTATGAGCATCATACACACCGCCACACTGCGCTACACTACTATGAGCATCATACACACCGCCACACTGCGCTACACTACTATGAGCATCATACACACCGCCACACTGTGCTACACTACTATGAGCATCATACACACCGCCACACTGTGCTACACTACTATGAGCATCATACACACCGCCACACTGCGCTACACTACTATGAGCATCATACACACCGCCACACTGCGCTACACTACTATGAGCATCATACACACCGCCACACTGCGCTACACTACTATGAGCATCATACACACCGCCACACTGCGCTACACTACTATGAGCATCATACACACCGCCACACTGTACTACACTACTATGAGCATCATACACACCGCCACACTGTGCTACACTACTATGAACATCATACACACCGCCACACTGCGCTACACTACTATGTGCATCATACACACCGCCACACTGCGCTACACTACTATGAGCATCATACACACCGCCACACTGCGCTACACTACTATGATCATCATACACACCGCCACACTGCGCTACACTACTATGAGCATCATACACACCGCCACACTGTGCTACACTACTATGAGCATCATACACACCGCCACACTGCGCTACACTATTATGAGCATGATAACACACCGCTACACGGCGCTACACTACTATGAGCATCATCATCATAGCACACCGCCACACTGCGCTACACTACTATGAGCATCATACACACCGCCACACTGCGCTACACTACTATGAGCATCATCATCATAGCACACCGCCACACTACATGATTATCATAACACACTGCCACACTGTGCTACACTACTATGGGCATCTTCATCATCATAACACACCGCCACACACCGCCACACTACTATGAGCATCACAACACAACACAGCACAATTTCTGCTGGTGTCAGGACTTTCCAGGGCTTTTTAAACCTCTTTTTGTTCATGTGTTCAGTACTTTTTTCCTGTGTCATTTCTCCTTATTACTCATAACCTAATTTATGGACATCTATGGTTTGATTTCTTTGCCTGTGTGGATTGGATGGGTTGTTACTGACATCTGGTGAAAGATTCATGTGAATAGCACCTTTAGAAATATATATATATATATATATTGCTTAGAAAATTGGTGACATGTTCCACACGTGTGTCTCTCGTGTATATTCACTATACAGTGCATCCACCCATATCCTGTCCACCGCCATTAACATGAGAACGGCGGCAGCTATAGGCATAGAAGTGGTGTCTAGGTATAGTAAAGTAGCCATGCGCTACGCAATGAAACCACCTATAGCGCCACCTGGTGGAAAACAATGGAGTTAGCATTTTTATCTCGAAAATGGAACGAGATAGAGAAAAAAAGTGAATTACAAAGTTGTAGGGCATCATCAATTCAATACGAATCGACACCTTGCATACAAGCGTTCGGGAAATCAATACAGCGCACACTGCTCTGTGGTGTTCTGAAAGTTTCTGCTTTATTACATCATGTGACCAGTTTATATAGTACCTCAAACAAAGAAATAACTCCTCTGAACTAAGCACTAATAAGAGCAGTAGGGACGTGCATGGAACTTTATTGAAGTCACTGAGTCTGTGACTATCACCAGTTACCAGTTTGTTTCAGATGATATTCGCCGACATGGTGTCTTCAATAAAATGGCACCAGAGTTGGCGTGTGCATATACTGTGTGAGCAAAATACACTCCTATTCCTCTGGAACTCCAAATTAATAAGATTTGTTTCACGAGTGCTCGAGAAATCAATACAGCACATACTGCTTTGTGGTGTTCTTAAAGTTTCTGCTTTATTACATCATGTGACCAGTTTATATAGTACCTCAAGCAAAGAAATAACTCCTCTGAACTATGCACTAATAAGAGCAGTGGGGACGTGAACGGAACTTTATTGAAGTCACTGAGTCTGTAATTTTCACCAGTTACCAGTTTGCTTCAGATGATATTCGCCGATACAGTGCCTTCAATAAGATGGCACCAGAGTTGGCGTGTGCATATACTGTGTGAGCAAAATATATTCCTGCTTTGCCTCTTGAATGCCAAATTAATAAGATTTGTTTCACGAGTGCTCGGGAAATCAATACAGCACACACTGCTCTGTGGTGTTCTGAAAGTTTCTGCTTTATTACATCATGGGACCAGTTTATATAGTACCTCAAACAAAGAAATAACTCCTCTGAACTATGCTCTAATAAGAGCAGTAAGGGCGTGAACAGAACTTTATTGAAGACACTCAGTGTATGAATATCACTAGTTACCAATTTGTTTCAGATGATATTTGCCGACATGGTGTCTTCAATAAAATGGCACCAGAGTTGGCGTGTGCATATATTGTGTGAGCGAAATACACTCCTATTCCTCTGGAACTCCAAATTAATAAGATTTGTTTCACGAGTGCTCGAGAAATCAATACAGCACACACTGCTTTATGGTGTTCTGAAAGTTTCTGGTTTATTACATCATGTGACCAGTTTATATAGTACCTCAAACAAAGAAATAACTCCTCTAAGCTAAGCACTAATAAGAGCAGTGGGGACGTGCACGGAACTTTATTGAAGTCACTGAGTCTGTGACTATCACCAGTTACCAGTTTGTTTCAGATGATATTCGCCGACACAGTGTCTTCAATAAAATGGCACCAGAGTTGGCGTCGTATACTGTGTGAGCGAAATATATTCCTGCTATGCCTCTGGAACTCCAAATTAATAAGATTTGTTTTACGAGTGACCGGGAAATCAATACAGCGCACACGCTTTGTGGTGTTCTGAAAGTTTCTGCTTTATTACATCATGTGACCAGTTTATATAGTACCGCAAACAAAGAAATAACTCCTCTGAACTAAGCACTAATAAGAGCAGTAGGGACATGAACGGAACTTTATTGAAGACACTCAGTCTGTGAATATCACCAGTTACCAATTTGTTTCAGATGATATTCGCCGACACAGTGTCTTCAATAAAATGGCGGCGCAGTTGGCGGTATGCGCACGCGCTGACTCTGGCGCCATTTTATTGAAGAATTCAACTACAATGTGAACTAAGCCCTGCGCACACGGTGGCCGTCGGCAGCAAATTTAAATAACAAAGAGGAAAGCAGCCAAAGTACCCAAGTGGGATACTGCAATTATCCTACGGCTCCGGGGCGCGAGAATGGATCCATCTCTTGATCAGCTTACTGTTCTGCACTGTGTCAGTAGGCTGCACCAACAGCCGGACGGCAGCAGAGGACAGCCTGGTACTAATGCCAGTGTCAGTGACTACAGATTGGCTGCAGCGCCTATTGGTGTCTCAGATTGTCTAATAATCAATCAATATACTGTTTTAGAAATAAAAAAGTGGAGTGCTTACCGCCTAGATAACATATATACTAAATAATACTGCCATACAGTGCCCACATAATACTGACTTTCAATGACTTTATAGCACTACCATTTGTTGTCTCCATATTACCGTCCCCAAATAATATCATTAGACCCAGCGGCAGTATGGGGTAGTAAGCGCTGTATAGTGCCGCCATCATAGTGCCATCAGTAATAAAACATATCGCACAATCCAGAGAGGCAAAAAGATGGAAATCCAGATGTGTGGCTCAGGACGAGGGATAGCCGGGGGTAGAAGGGTGGATTGAAAGTATCTGGTGGGAGCTGTCACTCCTTATCTATATAATAGTGCCATACAGTGAGCACATAACAGTACTGTCCAGTCGATATTATACAGCCTCTCTAACTATATAATAATGCTATACAGTGAGCGCATAACATTGCAATCCAGTCTATATTATACCACCACTCAGTATCTATGTAATAGTACCATACAGTGAGCACATAACAGTACAATCCAGTCTATATTATACCACCACTCAGTATCTGTATAATAGTGCTATACAGTGAGCACATAACAGTACCATCCAGTCTATATCATACCACCACTCAGTATCTATGTAATAGTGCCATACAGTGAGCACATAACAGTACCATCCAGTCTATATTATACCACCACTCAGTATCTATATAATAGTACCATACAGTGAGCACATAACAGTACAATCCAGTCTATATTATACCACCACTCAGTATCTATATAATAGTGCCATACAGTGAGCACATAACAGTACCATCCAGTCTATATTATACCACCACTCAGTATCTGTATAATAGTGCTATACAGTGAGCACATAACAGTACCATCCAATCTATATTATACTGCCACTCAGTATCTGTATAATAGTGCTATACAGTGAGCACATAACAGTACCATCCAATCTATATTATACCGCCACTCAGTATCTATATAATAGTGCCATACAGTGAGCACATAACAGTACTGTCCAAGCTATATTATACCGCCACTCAGTATCTGTATAATAGCCCTATACAGTGAGCACATAACAGTACAGTCCAGTCTATATTATGCCGCCACTCAGTATTTATATAATAATGCTATACGGTGAGCACATAACAGTACTCTATTGTCCATGTTATACTGCCCTTTAGCATCTATATAATAGTGCCACACAGTGAGCACATAAAATTGCCATAGAGTGCACATATAACACTGCAGCTGACGCCTTAGTTCAGCACAGGATGTGGCTAGTGTGTTGGCTAGTGGCAGCCCAGGGTACATGCCTGCTACTCCTTGGCTTTGGTCTGGTGATGGGACCTATATGGCCCCACACATGATCGGCTTTTGTTACCATTTATAGTAGATGGTTCCGAAAAGATTTTTGGAATCATGTTTGTTTTCTGAGACGGCAGCCACCGTACAGAAAGTCTCCCTCCTCACCACCACCACACAGGGAGTCTCCCTCCTCACCACCACTACACAGGGAGTCTCCCTCCTCACCACCACCACACAGGGAGTCTCCCTCCTCACCACCACTACACAGGGAGTCTCCCTCCTCACCGGCCACCTCACAGGGAGTCTCCCTCCTCACCGGCCACCGTACAGGGAGTCTTCCCCCTCACCGGCCACCATACAGGGAGTCTTCCTCCTTACCACCACCACACAGGGAGTCTCCCTCCTCACCACCACCACACAGGGAGTCTCCCTCCTCACCACCACTACACAGGGAGTCTCCCTCCTCACCGGCCACCTCACAGGTAGTCTCCCTCCTCACCGGCCACCGTACAGGGAGTTTCCCACCTCACCACCACCACACAGGTAGTCTCCCTCCTCACCGGCCATCTCACAGGTAGTCTCCCTCCTCACCGGCCACCTCACAGGGAGTCTCCCTCCTCACCGGCCACCGTACAGGGAGTCTTCCCCCTCACCGGCCACCATACAGGGAGTCTTCCTCCTTACCACCACCACACAGGGAGTCTCCCTCCTCACCGGCCACCTCACAGGAAGTCTCCCTCCTCACCAGCCACCACACAGGGAGTCTCCCTCCTCACCGGCCACCGCATAGGGAGTCTCCCTCCTCACCGGCCACCACACAGGGAGTCTCCCTTCCTCACCACCACCGCACAGGGAGTGTCCCTCCTCACCGGCCACTGCAGAGGGAGTCTCCCTCCTCACCGGCCACCGCATAGGGAGTCTTCTTCCTCACTGGCCACCACACAGGGAGTCTCTCTTCCTCACCACCACCGCACAGGGAGTGTCCCTCCTCACCGGCCACTGCAGAGTGAGTCTCCCTCCTCACTGGCCACCACACAGGGAGTCTTCTTCCTCACTGGCCACCACACAGGGAGTCTCCCTCCTCATCGGCCACCGCACAGGGAGTCTCCCTCCTCACCGGCCACCGCACAGGGAGTCTCCCTCCTCACCGGCCACCACATAGGGAGTCTACCTCCTCACCAGCCACCGCATAAGGAGTCTCCCTCCTCACCGGCCACCACACAGGGAGTCTCCCTCCTCACCGGCCACCACATAGGGAGTCTCCCTCCTCACCAGCACCACACAGGGAGTCTCCCTCCTCACCGGCCACCACACAGGGAGTCTCCCTCCTCACCGGCCACCTCACAGGGAGTCTCCCTCCTCACTGGCACCACACAGAGAGTCTCCCTCCTCACAGGCCACCGCACAGGGAGTCTCCCTCCTCACCGGCACCGCACAGGAAGTCTCCCCCCTCACCAGCCACCACATAGGGAATCTCCCCCCTCACCGGCCACCGCACAGGGAGTCTCCCTCCTTACCAGCCACCACACAGGGAGTCTCCCTCCTCACCAGCCACCACACAGGGAGTCTCCCTCCTCACCACCACCACACAGGGAGTCTCCCTCCTCACCGGCCACCGCATAGGGAGTCTCCCTCCTCACCGGCCACCACACAGGGAGTCTCCCTTCCTCACCACCACCGCACAGGGAGTGTCCCTCCTCACCGGCCACCACACAGGGAGTCTCCCTTCCTCACCACCACCGCACAGGGAGTCTCCCTCCTCACCGGCACCGCACAGGGAGTCTCCCCCCTCACCGGCCACCGCACAGGGAGTCTCCCTCCTCACCGGCACCGCACAGGGAGTCTCCCCCCTCACCGGCCACCACATAGGGAGTCTCCCCCCTCACCGGCCACCGCACAGGGAGTCTCCCTCCTCACCAGCCACCACACAGGGAGTCTCCCTCCTCACCGGCCACCACACAGGGAGTCTCCCTCCTCACCACCACCACACAGGGAGTCTCCCTCCTCACCGGCCACCGCATAGGGAGTCTCCCTCCTCACCGGCCACCACACAGGGAGTCTCCCTTCCTCACCACCACCGCACAGGGAGTGTCCCTCCTCACCGGCCACCACACAGGGAGTCTCCCTTCCTCACCACCACCGCACAGGGAGTCTCCCTCCTCACCGGCACCGCACAGGGAGTCTCCCCCCTCACCGGCCACCGCACAGGGAGTCTCCCTCCTCACCGGCACCGCACAGGGAGTCTCCCCCCTCACCGGCCACCACATAGGGAGTCTCCCCCCTCACCGGCCACCGCACAGGGAGTCTCCCTCCTCACCAGCCACCACACAGGGAGTCTCCCTCCTCACCAGCCACCACACAGGGAGTCTCCCTCCTCGCTGTCCATTTACTCTGTGTGTCTCATGTGGGTTTATAGGATTTGTCCTGAGGGTGGCAGAGACTCGTCTCATGGGGGGAGAGGACAGATAATCATTACGCAGCAAAAACAGAGGAATCTGCTCTAGCTCTCCACCATCGGTTCCTTCCAGCTGCCAGAGCCTAAAACCACATAGGGTCCATACAGAGTAAAATGCGGCTCCGTGCGGAGGCTGCGTGTGCACAGGACCTCCTCTGACCCCAGCCCTATGTACAGGGGCTGAGGTGGAAAATTTATTTTTGCACCGTAATAGCAGAGAGAGGTGTACGCCTCCGATATATTAGAAGTGGAGGCAGGTTACCGAAATATCCGGCACAGATGGAGGAAAACGTTTTACTAGATGCCCCCTTGAAAAAACAAATAGCAGATTTATTCACACTATACGGGGATAATAAATTGGCTGTATATGGCGGTATTATGTTGACATCATATGGCGGTAATATGCAAACTGTACAGATTTAGTATTATGTTTGCACTACATAGGGGTATTTTGTGAATTATATATGACAATATTGTTTAGGGACTACATGCCATTATAATGTGTGCTACAAATAGCAACAATATGTTGGGACTATATAGCGGTAACATTTTAAGCTGTATATTGCAGTGGTATAATGTGAGCTGTATGGCGGTATTGTGGTGGCATCATAGGGTGTTATGTGGCACTATATTGCAGTATTATGCATACTGTGTACGGCAGTATTATGTTGACACTATCTAGTAGTATCAGTATTATATTGGCACATTTTGGTATTATGTTGGCTGTATATGGCAGTATAATGTTGACATTATATGATGGTATTATATGGGCTGTATATGTAGTATTTTGTTGGCTCCATTTGGTATTAGTTTGTCTGCATATAACAGAACTACGGTATAATGGAACTACATGGCAGTAACATGTAAGCTGTACCACATATGGCAGTATTGTGTTGGCAGTATACAGTGGCATTATGTGGGCTGTTTATGGCAGTATTATGTTGGCTCCATTTGTATTATTTTGGCTGTGTATGGCAGAATAGGGTTGGAACTATTGACTTACAGTACAGACCAAAAGTTTGGACACACCTTGTCATTCAAAGAGTATTCTTTATTTTCATGACTCTGAAAATTGTAGATTCACATTGAAGGCATCAAACTATGAATATGTGGAATGAAATACTTAAAAAAGTGTGAAACGACTGAAAATATGTCTTATATTCTAGGTTCTTCACAGTAGCCACCTTTTGCTTTGATTACTGCTTTGCACACTCTTGGCATTCTCTTGATGAGCTTCAAGAGGTAGTCACCGGAAATGGTTTTCCAACAGTCTTGAAGGAGTTCCCAGAGATGCTCAGCACTTGTTGGCCCTTTTGCCTTCACTCTGCGGTCCAGCTCACCCCAAACCATCTCGATTGGGTTCAGGTCTGGTGACTGTGGAGGCCAGGTCATCTGGCGTAGCACCCCATCACTCTCCTTCTTAGTCAAATATCCCTTACACAGCCTGGAGGTGTGTTGAGGGTCATTGTCCTGTTGAAAAATAAATGATGGTCCAACTAAACGCAAACCGGATGGAATAGCACGCCGCTGCAAGATGCTGTGGTAGCCATGCTGGTTCTGTATGCCTTCAATTTTGAATAAATCCCCAACAGTGTCACCAGCAAAGCACCCCCACACCATCACACCTCCTCCTCCATGCTTCACGGTGGGAACCAGCCATGTAGAGTCTATCCGTTCACCTTTTCTACAAAGACATGGTGGCTGGATCCAAAGATCTCAAATTTGGACTCATCAGACCAAAGCACAGATTTCCACTGGTCTAATGTCCATTCCTTGTGTTCTTTACCCAAACAAGTCTCTTCTGCTTGTTGCCTGTCCTTAGCAGTGGTTTCCTAGCAGCTATTTTACCATGAAGGCTGCTGCACAAAGTCTCCTCTTAATAGTTATTCTAGAGATGTGTCTGCTGCTAGAACTCTGTGTGGCATTGACCTGGTCTCTATAATTTGAGCTGCTGTTAACCTGCGATTTCTGAGGCTGGTGACTCGGATAAACTTATCCTCCGCAGCAGAGGTGACTCTTGGTCTTCCTTTCCTGGGGCGGTTCTCATGTGAGTCAGTTTCTTTGTAGCGTTTGATGGTTTTTGCCACTGCACTTGGGGACACTTTCAAAGTTTTCCCAATTTTTCGGACTGACTGACCTTCATTTCTTAAAGTAATGATGTCCACTCGTTTTTCTTAGCTGCTTTTTTCTTGCCATAATACAAATTCTAACAGTCTATTCAGTAGGACTATCAGCTGTGTATCCACCAGACTTCTGCTCAACACAACTGATGGTCCCAAGCCTATTTATAAGGCAAGAAATCCCACTTATTAATCCTGACAGGGCGCACCTGTGAAGTGAAGACCATTTCCGGTGACTACCTCTTGAAGCTCATCAAGAGAATGCCAAGAGTGTGCAAAGCAGTAATCAAAGCAAAAGGTGGCTACTTGGAAGAACCTAGAATATAAGACATATTTTCTGTTTCACACTTTTTTGGTAAGTATTTCATTCCACATGTGTTAATTCACAGTTTTGATGCCTTCAATGTGAATCTACAATTTTCAGAGTCATGAAAATAAAGAAAACTCTTTGAATGAGAAGGTGTGTCCAAACATTTGGTCTCTACTGTATATTGACTATATTGCAGTATGAGGTTTGCACTATATGGCAGTATTATTTTGATAGCTTATCTTGGTATTATATTTGCTGTATAAGGCAGTATTATTTTAGCACTATATAGAAAAATCATTATGACACTATATGGTGGTATTACGTAGACTGTATATATCAGCCTTATGTTGGCTCTATATGGCAGTATTATGTGGGCTGAAATAATGGGAAAAACTACCTAAAAATGTGAAATAGGGTAGTCCGTACTTTGCCTCTTGCAATACCAAATCTTCAGGTCGCCCCTCTGTTGTACACGTGTGTGTTACGTGTCCCCGGGTCGGTGGGGTCAGGGGGATGTTTGCCACAGGACTGTGTCATCTAGACGTGTGACTCTCACATGTCCCTGTGACCTCCCGCCGGCCGACACGTCTGTATTGTGTCAGGTCAAACATCATCTGATATCTCGACCACCCATCGCATCCTATGGCATCTGTCGGCCATTTACAGTGAGGCCGGGTCACATCTGCAGGGTATTCCGGGCAAAAGGGAGAGATTTGGATCCAGAACCAACCTGGACACACACAGGGGGCACCGCGAGACCAAGAGCACCGGGTGCCCATAAAGGGGTAAACTACAGAATGGCAGATTCCCTATCAATAACTGTCATATAAAGCACCGCCATATCATTGCCAGCCTCATACAGTGCCGCAATACCACAGGCAATCACAGACAGTGCCGCAATACCACAGGCAATCACAGACAGTGCCACCATACCACAGGCAATCACAGACAGTGCCGCCATACCACAGGCAATCACAGACAGTGCCGTCATACCACAGGCAATCACAGACAGTGCCGTCATACCACAGGCAATCACAGACAGTGCCACCATACCACAGGCAATCACAGACAGTGCCACCATACCACAGGCAATCACAGACAGTGCCGCCATACCACAGGCAATCACAGACAGTGCCGTCATACCACAGGCAATCACAGACAGTGCCACCATACCACAGGCAATCACAGACAGTGCCGCCATACCACAGGCAATCACAGACAGTGCCGTCATACCACAGGCAATCACAGACAGTGCCGTCATACCACAGGCAATCACAGACAGTGCCACCATACCACAGGCAATCACAGACAGTGCCGCCATACCACAGGCAATCACAGACAGTGCCGTCATACCACAGGCAATCACAGACAGTGCCGCCATACCACAGGCAACCACAGACAGTGCCGCCATACCACAGGCAACCACAGACAGTGCCACCATACCACAGACAACCACAGACAGTGCCACCATACCACAGACAATCACAGACAGTGCCGCCATACCACAGGCAACCACAGACAGTGCCACCATACCACAGACAATCACAGACAGTGCTGCTATACCACAGGCAACCACAGACAATGCCGCCATACCACAGGCAATCACAGACAATGCCGCCATACCACAGACAACCACAGACAGTGCCACCATACCACAGACAATCACAGACAGTGCCACCATACCACAGGCAACCACAGACAGTGCCACCATACCACAGACAATCACAGACAATGCCGCCATACCACAGACAATCACAGACAGTGCCACCATACCACAGGCAACCACAGACAGTGCCACCATACCACAGACAATCACAGACAATGCCGCCATACCACAGACAATCACAGACAGTGCTGCTATACCACAGGCAACCACAGACAATGCCGCCATACCACAGACAATCACAGACAGTGCTGCTATACCACAGGCAACCACAGACAATGCCGCCATACCACAGGCAATCACAGACAATGCCGCCATACCACAGACAACCACAGACAGTGCCGCCATACCACAGGCAATCACAGACAATGCCGCCATACCACAGACAACCACAGACAGTGCCACCATACCACAGGCAATCACAGACAGTGCCGCCATACCACAGGCAACCACAGACAGTGCCGCCATACCACAGACAATCACAGACAGTTGTGCTATACCACAGACAATCACAGACAGTGCTGCTATACCACAGGCAACCACAGACAGTGCCGCCATACCACAGGCAATCACAGACAGTGCTGCTATACCACAGGCAATCACAGACAGTGCCGCCATACCACAGGCAATCACAGACAGTGCTGCTATACCACAGGCAACCACAGACAGTGCCGCCATACCACAGGCAACCACAGACAGTGCCGCCATACCACAGGCAATCACAGACAGTGCTGCTATACCACAGGCAATCACAGACAGTGCTGCTATACCACAGGCAATCACAGACAGTGCCGCCATACCACAGGCAATCACAGACAGTTTCACCATACCACAGACAATCACAGACAGTGCCGCCATACCACAGACAATCACAGACGGACAGTGCCGCCATACCACAGACAATCACAGACAGTGCTGCCATACCACAGACAATCACAGACAGTGCCACCATACCACAGGCAATAGCAGCCTGGATGTAGTTGGTCAGTATGGGCAGCAGTGCCACTTTCTGTGGTTTCCCCTATCAGTGGTTTCTTTATCAGTGTGGGCAGCAGTGCCACTTTCTGTGGTTCCCCCATCAGTGTGGGCAGCAGTGCCACTTTCTCTGGTTTCCCCTATCAGTGTGGGCAGCAGTGCCACTTTCTCTAGTTTCCCTTATCAGTATGGGCAGCGGTGCCACTTTCTGTGGTTTCCCTATCAGTATGAGCACCGGTGCCACTTTCTCTGGTTTCCCTATCAATGTGAGCAGCAGTGCCACTTTCTCTGGTTTCCCCTATCAGTATGGGCAGCAGTGCCACTTTCTCTACTTTCCCCTATCAATGTGAGCAGCAGTGCCACTTTCTCTGGTTTCCCCTATCAGTGTGAGCAGCGGTGCCACTTTCTCTGGTTCCCCTATCAGTATGGGCAGCAGTGCCACTTTCTCTGGTTCCCCTATCAGTGTGGGCAGCAGTGCCACTTTCTCTGGTTCCCCTATCAGTATGGGCAGCAGTGCCACTTTCTCTGGTTCCCCTATCAGTATGGGCAGCAGTGCCACTTTCTCTGGTTCCCCTATCAGTGTGGGCAGCAGTGCCACTTTCTCTGGTTCCCCTATCAGTATGGGCAGCAGTGCCACTTTCTCTGGTTTCCCCTATCAGTGTGGGCAGCAGTGCCACTTTCTCTGGTTTCCCCTATCAGTGTGGGCAGCAGTGCCACTTTCTCTGGTTCCCCTATCAGTATGGGCAGCGGTGCTACTTTCTCTGGTTCCCCTATTAGTGTGGGCAGCAGTGCCACTTTCTCTGGTTCCCCTATCAGTATGGGTAGTAGTGCCACTTTCTCTGGTTTCCCCTATCAGTGTGGGCAGCGGTGCCACTTTCTCTGGTTTCCCCTATCAGTGTGGGCAGCAGTGCCACTTTCTCTGGTCCCCCTATCAGTGTGGGCAGCAGTGCCACTTTCTCTGGTCCCCCTATCAGTGTGGGCAGCAGTGCCACTTTCTCTGGTCCCCCTATCAGTGTGGGCAGCAGTGCCACTTTCTCTGGTTCCCCTATCAGTATGGGTAGTAGTGCCACTTTCTCCGGTTTCCCCTATCAATATGGGCAGCAGTGCCACTTTCTCTGGTTCCCCTATCAGTATGGGCAGCAGTGCCACTTTCTCTGGTTTCCCCTATCAGTGTGGGCAGCAGTGCCACTTTCTCTGGTTTCCCCTATCAGTGTGGGCAGCAGTGCCACTTTCTCTGGTTCCCCTATCAGTATGGGCAGCGGTGCTACTTTCTCTGGTTCCCCTATTAGTGTGGGCAGCAGTGCCACTTTCTCTGGTTCCCCTATCAGTATGGGTAGTAGTGCCACTTTCTCTGGTTTCCCCTATCAGTGTGGGCAGCGGTGCCACTTTCTCTGGTTTCCCCTATCAGTGTGGGCAGCAGTGCCACTTTCTCTGGTCCCCCTATCAGTGTGGGCAGCAGTGCCACTTTCTCTGGTCCCCCTATCAGTGTGGGCAGCAGTGCCACTTTCTCTGGTCCCCCTATCAGTGTGGGCAGCAGTGCCACTTTCTCTGGTTCCCCTATCAGTATGGGTAGTAGTGCCACTTTCTCCGGTTTCCCCTATCAATATGGGCAGCAGTGCCACTTTCTATGGTTCCCCCTATCAGTGTGGGCAGCGGTGCCACTTTCTCTGGTTTCCCCCTATCAGTGTGAGCAGCGGTGCCAGTTTCTCTGGTTTCCCCCTATCAGTGTGGGCAGCGGTGCCACTTTCTCTGGTTTCCCCCCATCAGTGTGGGCAGCGGTGCCACTTTCTCTGGTTCCCCTATCAGTGTGGGCAGCAGTGCCACTTTCTCTACTTTCCCCTATCAGTGTGAGCAGCAGTGCCACTTTCTCTGGTTTCCCCCTATCAGTGTGAGCAGTGGTGCCACTTTCTCTGGTTCCCCTATCAGTATGGGCAGCAGTGCCACTTTCTCTGGTTCCCCTATCAGTGTGGGCAGCGGTGCCACTTTCTCTGGTTTCCCCCCTATCAGTGTGGGCAGCGGTGCCACTTTCTCTGGTTTCCCCCCATCAGTGTGGGCAGTGGTGCCACTTTCTCTGGTTCCCCTATCAGTGTGAGCAGCAGTGCCACTTTCTCTGGTTCCCCTATCAGTATGGGCAGCGGTGCCACTTTCTCTGGTTTCCCCCTATCAGTGTGAGCAGCGGTGCCACTTTCTCTGGTTCCCCTATCAGTATGGGCAGCAGTGCCACTTTCTCTGGTTCCCCTATCAGTGTGGGCAGC
Organism: Anomaloglossus baeobatrachus; assembly: GCF_048569485.1. NCBI lineage: Eukaryota > Metazoa > Chordata > Amphibia > Anura > Aromobatidae > Anomaloglossus > Anomaloglossus baeobatrachus. The sequence continues at coordinate 282,979,146 of NC_134359.1, read as the reverse complement.
GGTGCCACTTTCTCTGGTTTCCCCCTATCAGTGTGGGCAGCGGTGCCACTTTCTCTGGTTTACCCCTATCAGTGTGGGCAGCAGTGCCACTTTCTCCGGTTTCCCCCTATCAGTGTGAGCAGTGGTGCCACTTTCTCCGGTTTCCCCCTATCAGTGTGGGCAGCGGTGCCACTTTCTCTGGTTTCCCCCTATCAGTGTGAGCAGCGGTGCCACTTTCTCTGGTTCCCCTATCAGTATGGGCAGCAGTGCCACTTTCTCTACTTTCCCCTATCAGTGTGAGCAACAGTGCCAATTTCTCTGGTTCCCCCTATCAGTATGAGCAGCAGTGCCACTTTTTGTGGTTTCCCCTATCAGTGTGGTCAGCGGTGCCACTTTCTCCGGTTTCCCCTATCAGTGTGGACAGCAGTGCCACTTTCTCCGGTTTCCCCTATCAGTGTGGGCAGTGGTGCCACTTTCTCTGGTTTCCCCCTATCAGTGTGGGCAGCGGTGCCACTTTCTCCGGTTTCCCCTATCAGTGTGGACAGCAGTGCCACTTTCTCCGGTTTCCCCTATCAGTGTGGGCAGTGGTGCCACTTTCTCTGGTTTCCCCCTATCAGTGTGGGCAGCGGTGCCACTTTCTCCGGTTTCCCCCCTATCAGTGTGGGCAGTAGTGCCACTTTCTCTGGTTTCCCCCATCAGTGTGGGCAGCAGTGCCACTTTCTCTGGTTTCCCCCGATCAGTGTGGGCAGTAGTGCCACTTTCTCTGGTTTCCCCCTATCAGTGTGGGCAGCGGTGCCACTTTCTCCGGTTTCCCCCTATCAGTGTGGGCAGCGGTGCCACTTTCTCCGGTTTCCCCCTATCAGTGTGGGTAGCGGTGCCACTTTCTCCGGTTTCCCCCTATCAGTGTGGGCAGTAGTGCCACTTTCTCTGGTTTCCCCTATCAAT